>NC_091284.1:61198658-61500129 GCF_032444005.1 Ranitomeya imitator | reverse complement strand
ACTGACTGAGAGATGACGCACCCAGGAGTCAAGACTGGCACACAAGCAGAAAGGCCAATATTAATCTCCCACTGTTTTTTTTTTTTTTTTTCAGGGAGACTTTAGAAAAAAAAATAATAAAAAAAATGTGATTTTATCAGGAAGAATTTAGAAACCAAATAAAATAAAATGATTTTTTCAGGGAGAATTTAGAAAACAAATAAAACCAAAAATAGGCGTTCTATGGCCCACTGACTGAGAGATGACGCACCCAGGAGTCAAGACTGGCACACAAGCAGAAAGGCCAATATTAATCTCCCACTGTTTTTTTTTTTTTTTTTCAGGGAGACTTTAGAAAAAAAAATAATAAAAAAAATGTGATTTTATCAGGAAGAATTTAGAAACCAAATAAAATAAAATGATTTTTTCTGGGAGAATTTATAAAACAAATAAAACCAAAAATAGGCGTTCTATGGCCCACTGACTGAGAGATGACGCACCCAGGAGTCAAGACTGGCACACAAGCAGAAAGGCCAATATTAATCTCCCACTGTTTTTTTTTTTTTTTTTCAGGGAGACTTTAGAAAAAAAAATAATAAAAAAAATGTGATTTTATCAGGAAGAATTTAGAAACCAAATAAAATAAAATGATTTTTTCTGGGAGAATTTATAAAACAAATAAAACCAAAAATAGGCGTTCTATGGCCCACTGACTGAGAGATGACGCACCCAGGAGTCAAGACTGGCACACAAGCAGAAAGGCCAATATTAATCTCCCACTGTTTTTTTTTTTTTTTTCAGGGAGACTTTAGAAAAAAAAATAATAAAAAAAATGTGATTTTATCAGGAAGAATTTAGAAACCAAATAAAATAAAATGATTTTTTCAGGGAGAATTTAGAAAACAAATAAAACCAAAAATAGGCGTTCTATGGCCCACTGACTGAGAGAGAGAGAGAGAGAGATGGAACGCTTAGTACTGGCACACAAGCCCAAAGGGCAATATTAATCTCCCTTTTTTTTTCCAGGGAGAATTTCTAAAACCCAAAAAAAAAAAAAAATAGGCTTTCTATGGCCCACTATTTGTGAGAGAGATGGGACGCTCAGGACTGGCACAGATGGCACGCTCAGGACTGGCACAGAAGCCCAGAGGCCAATATTAATCTCCCTTTTTTTCTGGTAGAATTTATAAAACCAAAAAAAAATTTAAATAGGCTTTCTATGGCCCACTATTTGTGAGAGAGATGGCACGCTCAGGACTGGCACAGATGGCACGCTCACAACTGGCACACAAGCCCAGAGGCCAATATTAATCTCCCTTTTTTCAGGGAAAATTTATAAAACAAAAAAAAAAAATAAATAGGCTTTCTATGGCCCACTATTTGTGAGAGAGATGGCACGCTCAGGGCTGGCACAGATGGCACGCTCAGGACTGGCACACAAGCCCAGAGGCCAATATTAATCTCCCTTTTTTTCAGGGAGAATTTATAAAACCCCCAAAAAAAATAAAATAGGCTTTCTATGGCCCACTATTTGTGAGAGAGATGGGACGCTCAGGACTGGCACAGATGGCACGCTCAGGACTGGCACAGAAGCCCAGAGGCCAATATTAATCTCCCTTTTTTTCTGGGAGAATTTATAAAACCAAAAAAAAATTTAAATAGGCTTTCTATGGCCCACTATTTGTGAGAGAGATGGCACGCTCAGGACTGGCACAGATGGCACGCTCACAACTGGCACACAAGCCCAGAGGCCAATATTAATCTCCCTTTTTTCAGGGAAAATTTATAAAACAAAAAAAAAAATTAAATAGGCTTTCTATGGCCCACTATTTGTGAGAGAGATGGCACGCTCAGGGCTGGCACAGATGGCACGCTCAGGACTGGCACACAAGCCCAGAGGCCAATATTAATCTCCCTTTTTTTCAGGGAGAATTTATAAAACCAAAAAAAAAAATTAATAGGCTTTCTATGGCCCACTATTTGTGAGAGAGATGGCACGCTCAGGGCTGGCACAGATGGCACGCTCAGGACTGGCACACAAGCCCAGAGGCCAATATTAATCTCCCTTTTTTTCAGGGAGAATTTATAAAACCCCCAAAAAAATAAAATAGGCTTTCTATGGCCCACTATTTGTGAGAGAGATGGCACACTCAGGACTGGCACACAAGCCCAAAGGCCAATATTAATCTCCCACTGTATTTTTATCAGGGAGAATTTATACACCCCACAAAAAAAAATACAGAAAAATGAAAAGGCTTTCTATGGCCCACTATGTGAGAGAGATGGCACACACAGGGATGGCACTCTAGCAGAAATGCCAAATTGCCAATCTTAATCTCCCACCAAAAAAAAAAAAAAAAAAAAAACAGGGAATGTCCTACAATTACTATCTCCCTGCCTGCAGTAATCTCAGCCAGGTATGGCAGGCAGCTACTATCTCCCTGCCTGCAGTAATCTCAGCCAGGTATGGCAGGCAGCAATAAGGAGTGGACTGATGCACAAATGAAATAAAAAGTGTGGACAAACAAAAAAGATAGCTGTGCAGAAAGGAAGGAACAAGAGGATTTGTGCTTTGAAAAAAGCAGTTGGTTTGCACAGCGGCGTACACACAGCAATGCAGCTATCAGGGAGCCTTCTAGGGCAGCCCAATGAGCTACAGCGCTGAGGGGAAAAAAAAAAAAAAAAAAAAACTTCCACTGTCCCTGCACACCGAAGGTGGTGTTGGGCAGTGGAAATCGCTACAGCACAAGCGGTTTGGTGGTTAATGGACCCTGCCTAACGCTATCCCTGCTTCTGACAAAGCGGCAGCAACCTCTCCCTAAGCTCAGATCAGCAGCAGTAAGATGGCGGTCGGCGGGAACGCCTCTTTATAGCCCCTGTGACGTCGCAGACAGCAAGCCAATCACTGCAATGCCCTTCTCTAAGATGGTGGGGACCAGGACCTATGTCATCACGCTGCCCACACTCTGCGTTTACCTTCATTGGCTGAGAAATGGCGCTTTTCGCGTCATTGAAACGCGACTTTGGCGCGAAAGTCGCGTACCGCATGGCCGACCCCGCACAGGGGTCGGATCGGGTTTCATGAAACCCCGACTTAGCCAAAAGTCGGCGACTTTTGAAAATGTTCGACCCGTTTCGCTCAACCCTAATGAAGAGATTGTGGAAGAGCTACTAATGAGTCTGCGAAATCCTGGATGGAGAATGAGTATCAAGATTCACTATTTACACAGCCATTTGGACTTTTTTCCAGAGAACCTTGGGGATGTGAGCGAGGAACAAGGGGAGCGTTTTCATCGGGACATTAAAACAATGGAAGAACTGTATCAAGGCCGGTGGGACTCACATATGATGGCGACTATTGCTGGAGCTTGATGAGAGACAACCAAGAAGCTGTACATCACAGATCAGCCAAGAAAAGAAAGTTCTAATAACTGCCATTTGTCATTCATCTGTGTGCCATATATAGGTGTTTATATTTTGTAGTTTAATTCTGTAAGTAGATTGGATTTGCTGTACATAGACTTTGTAATCTTTGTTATTCCTTGATTAAAAATATACAAAATGTAGCACCGAAAATCATGTGTTTTTATCATAAAATATTAGATAGGAGTAATTTATCAAAAATTTTAAATATCTCGAAATCCTGATGGGACAGCCAAAAACGGAGTTCATATTCGCAATCAGCAGCCAAAATTGACTTAAAATATGTTTTAAAACCTTTTGCCAGAAAAAGTGCGTTGACCAGTGTTATCTATCATCTATTTTCTATCTGTCTATTTATCTATTATCTATCTATCTATCTATCTATCTATCTATCTATCTATCTATCTATCTATCTATCTATCTATCTATCTATCTGTCTATTTATCTATTATCTATCTACTATCTATCTATCTATCTATCTATCTATCTATCTATCTATCTGTCTATTTATCTATTATCTATCTACTATCTATCTATCTATCTATCTATCTATCTATCTATCTATCTATCTATCTATCTATCTAATATATAATGCTGAATGTGTGTGTGTGTGTATGTATGTCCGGGATTGGCATCTGCACCGTCGCAGCTACAGCCACAAAATTTTGCACAGTCACACGTCTGGGCCCCGAGAGCGTCATAGGCTATGTTATGAGGTGAAATTTTAACCCCGCGCTTTCCAATTCACCAAACAATTTTGCCCCTATCTACATAATGGGAAAAAATGAAAGGAAAAGTGTAGGAGGCAAATTGACAGCTGCCAGATGTGAACAAGGGGGACTTAAAGAATGAGAGTGATGGCGCCAAAGCGTATATACTGTAGAGTTGCTAAGGTGGGGCCACGACATGGAATACTCACCACACACGGGGATATGAACACACACACAAAATGCGCCACACACTATCACGTGCTTGAACACATATTACCATCAGCACACATTTCACCACAAATACACCAACCTCGCCACATAAAAGTCGAAACACAAAAGTCGCCGCTCAAAACTCGCCACGCGCAGAACTCGCCACATGCAAAAACTAGGCTCTTGCAAAACTCGCCACAAGTGCAAAACTCACCTCATGGAAAACTCGCCACACGCAAAACTCGCCATGCGCAAAACTTGCTGCACACAACTTGCTACACTAACCTGTCACATGCAACTCGACACACAAAAAGTTGCTACACGCATGTTGCCACACAAAACTCATCTCACAAAAGTCGCTACATGCATGTCGCCACACGCAACTCAACACACACAACTTGACAAACGAAACTCGCCCTAAAACACACACAAGTCTGGTATTATCCTTCAAAAATAAAAATCTGATTAATAAGCAGACAAACTACAACAAATGTACCATATAGGAAATACAGCAGCTGTCAGTCACATGACCTGTCTATTATGTGTATGTGTAAGCTAATATATACTGCCAGGGGAGGGCTTCCTGTTGGCTGGGGATTTATCAGGCTGCCAATTTAGCTTACAAATACTGAGGTAAAAATACTGAGCAAATAACGTGTGAACAAGGTCTAATACAGGAGGAGATGACACACAGGTATATACTATATACAGGGGAGATGACACACAGATATATACTATATACAGGAGAGATGACACACAGGTATATACTATATAGAGGAGGAGATGACATACAGGTACATATATATATATATACAGGAGGAGATGACATACAGGTATATACTATATACAGGAGGAGATGACACACAGGTATATACTATATATAGAAGATGACATGCAGGTATATACTATATACAGGAGGAGATGACACACAGATATATACTATATACAGGGGAGATGACACACAGGTATATACTATATACAGGAGGAGATGACATACAGGTATATACTATATATAGAAGAAGATGACATTCAGGTATATACTATATATAGGGGAGATGACACAGCAGGTATATACTATATACAGGGGAGATGACATACAGGTATATACTATATATAGGGGAGATGACACAGCAGGTATATACTATATACAGGGGAGATGACATACAGGTATATACTATATACAGGAGATGACATACAGATGTATACTATATATAAGGGAGATGACAAACATGTATATACTGAGGTGATGAGGTGAAAATGAGAGGTGTGAGGTGAAAATGAAAAGGTGTGAGTGCAAAATGAGAGGAGTGAGGAAAAATAGTGGAGTGATCAGAAAATGACAGATGTGAGGTTGAAATGACAAGTGTTAGGGGGGAATGAGAGGAGTGAGGGAGAAAATGAGAGGTGTGAGGGGGAAAATGAAAGATGTAAGGGGGAAAATGAAAGATGTGATTGGGAAAATGAGAGGCGTGATGGGAAAATAAGAGAAGTGAGGTGCTATAACTAACCACAGATATTTACTATGCCCAGGCAACGCCGGGCTCTTCAGCTAGTCTATCTATATATTATCTATCTATCTATCATCTATCTATCTATCTATCTATCTATCTATCTATGGATACTGTCTATCCATTGGGTTAATAGAAGTTAGTGTGATTTAATTATCCTTCCCACAGAACTTTTACATTCCCGCTATATAGGAATATTATAGTCCTCTATTAAACACTGCCCATGAAAAATTTATAACCTAAGCCTCATATTCTGAGCTACAGTTCTGCATTTTTACAGCTGAATTGGAGGGCATTTATTTGCACCATAAACCATACATAAAGCTAATTTTGCAAGAAAATGACTTGTCCATCAGTCTTTTCACTTAATTTCGGATGAAATGACTCCAGTCCAGAAACATTTCCATCATCACGTCGCGGCTCTTTATATAGAACAGCCAGTCAATCAAAATTTTCCATCAAAGGTTTACTAGTTATTTAATTGGGCTTCCCCTTCTCCATTTACTTATTTGAGATGGTCAATTGAGCTGAAAAATTAAGCAGCAATGCTCTTTAAACTCGTGAGTATTTCATACCTGTCTTACTGTCGGAGGATGAAGTGATGGTCTCCACATCGGGGATAGCATTGCTGATCACTCCATATGTAAGGATGACACTTGTGGTCCACAGTGCTGCACTCTACAGTGATGGCTTCCCCGGGCCACCAGAGAGCTGGATGTGGCCACTGTCCCTGACATGATTTGTTTGATCCAGTCATTCGATTTCTATGCTTAGAATTTTTTTTTTACATTACAGATCAGCGTAGAAGTTTAATTGATGGGGATCAAGGCACTGACACCCCTTCCATGAAAGGGGCAGAAGTGTTCAACCACATGCTTCTCGCGTCCTAGACAAGGACAGACTCACATGAAAATCTCTAATCAATGGTGGTCACAAAAAAAAAGGACACATTCTAGGGGATAAACAATGTTAATAGTCCGTATGGACATGAAACACACAAATCACTAAAACACAGAGACAAAAGAACAACTCTCCTCCAAAAGTCCTCCATATACATAAGACTAACATCATTTTACTGACTTCCCCTCTGTTCACAGCGGCCAGGTCTCGCGGAGTACAGTGTCAGGCCCGGCAGTGGCTGATGCACCAGTCTATGGAGCTGCGTTCTCTGAATGGGGCTTCATAGACTGGACGAAGAAGATGGGGACCTCGATTTGGATTGTAGCAGACCCCTGTGAATTTTTTTTGGGTAATAAATGGGTAAAAGAGGGAACTTGTAGGGAGTGACCTTTACAAATTAAGAACTTGTGTGTGTGTTTTTTTCTTTTGACTGTGAGGTTAGTAATGGGGGTGTCTGACAGACTCATCTCAATTACTAAGCCTTGGCCTTGATGTCAGCAGACATTACACAGCTGATATAAACCCCAATATCATTACCACAATTGCCACCACACCAGGGCAATAAAGAAGAGCCGAGGCTAAGTGGCAGAGTTGGCGCATCTAATGGATGCACCATTTCTGGGGTGGCTGAGGGATGGTTTTATTAGGCTGGTGAGAGACCAATACCTATGGAACTTCACAGCCTATTAATATAAGCCAGCAGCTCTCTGCTTAGCCTTTGCTGGTTAATAATTTTTTTTAATAACCAGTAAAGTCAAAGCTGACAGCAGGGGGCTGATATTAACAGGCTGGGAAGGTGCATGGATATTGACCTCTTCCCGGCACAATAAGACCAACTCACAGCTGTCTCCTTTCCCTTAGTTAGTTATTAAAATAGGGGGGACTGCACCTTTTGTTTTTTATTATTTATTTCACAACATCAGGCTGGGTCATGTGCAGTGCAGCCCAATCACAGCCATGCCAATGCTTGACATGGATGTGATGAGGTTGGAAGTGCCCACAGCTTTAAAACTTGTTGATTGGCTGCGATGTGCCTGATACTAGCAGTCGCTGGTGAAACTTACTTCTGCTGTCCGGGCGGGCCACAATAGTTCCGTGCTGGAGTACCTGGAGTACCTTACGGCTACCTCATCCCTGATTCGGCGGTGCTTCTGGCCAGAGCCCGCTGTTAGCTTCTATCCTGGCGCACGCCTGCAATTCTGTTTCCGTGCACCTGTGCTAGTTGCTATCACAGGAGGACGGTCCCCACACCCTGGCCTCTCTGCACACCAGGTACTCCAGCACGAAACTATTGTGGCCAGCCCGGACAGCAGAAGTAAGTTCCACCAGCGGCTGCTAGTATCAGGCACATCGCAGCCTCACACCTATACATACAGGAATACACTACCAGCACTTTATCGTAGCGCTTTGACCTTTTACCTTTACATTTTCTATTTCATATTTACAGGACCTGCACAGAGCCTGCTTTTTCACTTGCAGCTACTGACCCTTGTATGAGACCCTAGGAGCGCCAGTGTGTTACTTGTTTATGGTTTTAATTGAATCAGGATCCTATCTATCCATAAATTCAGGTTTTAACCTAAGATTGGTGTTGACACTAGACACGTAGGTTCCCAGCACCTTGTCGTTGGCTGCTGGGCATGCATGAATTGGCCAAATTATGAGCCAAGTATCTCCATTTTTTTCTTATTTTCTAGAGCAGTATTGCTATTCATATTTCATGTTAACACGCTATAGGGCTACAGAGTGCAACTTTATTTGTTTGTTATGTATAAAGATGGCTACGCTTACGTCGCACCTGTACACACCAGTTTTCTGTTTTGGTAGCGGTGACAGTCAGTTTTTTGTTACCAGTGGAAAGCAGATCTTAAAGTTATTTTCTTCTGGTTTCAGAAATTTTTTTTTCCTCCTGGCAGCATTTATTATCTGCCAATATCTGGGCTCAGCAGCTCTGCCCAAGTTGCTCAGAATTGGGGTTCAGGGGTGTTCTAAAACTAGAAAACCCCTTAATGTTCCCCAGAGTGAAAATGTATTTTATATGAATCTCTTGATTCTCATGAAAAGATTAATTTAGCATAATATATTGGGGTGTTGAGGATTCCTATGTGCTTACATATAAGCTTCTATTACTCTGGAGACTACCTGTGCGTCTGATCAGACCCTGATATGAGCCGTCAGTGCCAGGTTCTATTTGTCTCTGAGAAACGCTCGTGTGCACCTGTATAGATCATTTCCGCAGTCACTTCCCATAATTGTCCATCTGGCTCCTCAGTTTAATATAGCAGAAATCATACTGTGTACTTACGGTTTACAGGCAGGCGCTGCTTGCAGAGGTGTATCCTAAGCTTTGATGAAGTTAATTTGTGTCTGAACGTCTGCCAAAATACAAGAACCTGACTGCAAACACAAGGAAACTGATGCCCATCTTTATATGCTGCCATTTCAAGGACTGCGAGCTTTTGACCAATTTTGAAAACTAAATACAATTAGAAATATTAGTATCAACTCCCTGCGATGTCACCTAAAGTAACATTCCAGCACATGTTTTACCATATTCCTCCAGGGTTATTTGTTTTGTGCCCCCTTAGTTGAACTTTTTATCTGGGTCGTGTGATCTCCAGTCTGACCACCAGTCCGGTACGTACCCCAATGTGCGAACTACAGGATCACTTCATTATCACCTATCACATCCTTCCTGGCAGCTCTGTGAGCCCTACCCCAAATAACTCCACCCTTCTTCTTCCTATCATTGTCTCCCCATGGAGCTAAAGTCATCATTAATGCTTTATATAATGCAGCAGTGATGTGTAGTAGATGAGTCTATACCATGATTAATAAAAAATCTACTTACTCTGTCTGTCTATGCTATCTGTGAGGTTCATGTTCATATTTTTCAGTGTGTCACATGAGAAGCAGCTTTACACTGCTCTCCCTGGCTCTAGCTTACACATGCTGACAAGGAGATACCTTTCACAAGCAGGAGGTGAGAGACAGGCTGAAGATGCATCAGATAGGATACACTAACAGTCTGTAACGTGAGTCAGAGGACAGTAGTTTTACGCAACTAATCTATTACTGTTGCGTTTAGGATTTAGAGCAGAACTGCAGTGTGATGATGCTTAGCCCCATCTAGAAAAACATCCTAGGAAATGTAGTTATTAGCAGAAAAAACTATATAAGAGTGGAAGAAAGAATCACGATGGAGGACAACCATACTCCCTGCACTGCATTACATGCTGCTGGCCAATCAGAGGCCAGAGGCTGAGGTTGGTGTGCCCATCATGGGCAGCGTGTGGTAATGACCTCATGGCTGACATGCCACAGTTAGCTGTCGGCCTCTCTTTGTGCCTGCTATGGAAGTGGATGCTGCACGTCATGAGAGCGGACGGAGGTAAGAAGAAGTGTTTATTACTATTTTGAATTTTTAAATGCATTGGAAAAGAGCAGCAGAATGGACATTACACCAGGAAAGGGCCCAAGATGAGGCACTTTATACCTGGAGGGGGCCCAAGATGAGGGACTTTTCAGCAGGAAGGGGCTCAAGATGAGGGACTTTATACCAGGAAGGGGCTCAAGATGAGGGATTTTATACCAGTAAGGGGCCCAAGATGCAGGACTTTTCAGCAGGAAGCGACTCAAGATGAAGGACTTTATACCAGGAAAAGGCTCAAGATGAGGGACTTTCTACCAGGAAGGGGCTCAAGATGAGGGACTTTATACCAGAAAGGGGCTCAAGATGAGGGACTTTATACCAGAAAGGGGCTCAAGATGAGGGACTTTATACCAGGAAGGGGCTCAAGATGAGGGACTTCATACCAGGAAGGGACTCAAGATGAGGGACTTTATACCAGGAAGGGGCTCAAGATGAGGGACTTTATACCAGGAAGGGCCCAAGATGAAGGACTTTATACCAGGAAGGAACCCAAGATGAGGTACTTTATACCAGGAAGGGACTCAAGATGAGGGACTTTATACCAGGAAGGAACCCAAGATGAGGTACTTTATACCAGGAAGGGACTCAAGATGAGGGACTTTATACCAGGAAGGGGCTCAAGATGAGGGATTTTATACCAGGAAGGGGCCCAAGATGAGGCACTTTATACCAGGAAGGGGCTCAAGATGAGGGACTTTTCACCAGGAAGGGGCTCAAGATGAGGGACTTTATACCAGGAAGGGGCCCAAGATGAGGGACTTTATACCAGCAAGGGGCTCAAGATGAGGGATTTTATACGAGGAAGGGGCTCAAGATGAGGGACTTTATACCAAGAAGGGGCTCAAGATGAGGGACTTTATACCAGGAAGGGGCTCAAGATGAGGTACTTTATACCAGGAAGGGGCTCAAGATGAGGTACTTTATACCAGGAAGGGGCTCAAGATGAGGGACTTTATACCAGGAAGGGGCTCAAGATGAGGGACTTTGTACCAGGAAGGGGCTCAAGATGAGGGACTTTATACCAGGAAGGGGCTCAAGATGAGGGATTTTATACCAGGAAGGGGCCCAAGATGAAGGACTTTATACCAGGAAGGAACCCAAGATGAAGGACTTTATACCAGGAAGGGACTCGAGATGAGGGACTTTATACCAGGAAGGGGCTCAAGATGAGGGATTTTATACCAGGAAGGGGCCCAAGATGAAGGACTTTATACCAGGAAGGGGCCCAAGATGAAGGACTTTATACCAGGAAGGGACTCAAGATGAAGGACTTTATACCAGCAAGGGACTCAAGATGAGGGACTTTATACTAGGAAGGGGCCCAGGTTGGGAATTACCAGGAATTGACCTAGAATGGGTAACATTATTCCAGGATGGTATCTGGAATGGGGACATTATACCGGGGAAGGGTACATTATACCACGATGGGGCACATTATACATGGAAGGGGGACATTATAGCAGGAAGGAGCCAGGAATGGGGACATTATTACAGAAAGGGACCAGGGTGGAGGATATTATTTAAGGAAGGGGCCCAAGATTGAGATATTATTAACGGAAGGGATCTATGATGGGACATTTTGATAGAAGAAGCCAGGATGGAAAATTATTACATATAGGGTGAACACATATGTCTGTATAGGCTCTAGAATGCTACAAGAGCCCACACATTGGACCAACATGCAGGTGGGATCCAGATCCAAATTTCGCATCAGAGCCCATCAGACTCTATTTACTGCCTATGTGCAACAATTGCAATGGGATCTGCCAGCAGGGGATCTTGATGATTTGCCCAAGTGCATTTAGCATGGTAGAACAGTCCTCAGACAACCATGAATACCTTCATAGACAGCAGCCAAGCTGTGTAAAGGCAGGGATTTCTGCGCTCATGCTCGATACTGAATAAGTCGAGATGTTTTCAAAATGTTGTTTCCATTTTTCCATAATTTGCTTATCACTAACATGTCCATTGATTTTTTTATTTCCAAAAATCCACAACTTTTGCTTCTTGGTGTTGTAATTTCTAGATTGATGAGTGAATAATGCAATTTTGTACATATTTAATTTAAATTATTTTTGTTATAATTAATTTTGCAACCATATAAGTACTATTTTTAATAATAAAATCACTGCTAATAATAATTTAGCTAAAACACACGTTAATAATCAAAAAGTATGAAATTGAACACTCACACTGAAGGCATCAAAACTATGAATTAATACATGTGGAATTATATACTTACCAAAAAAGTGTGAAACAGCTGAAATTATGTCTTATATTCTAGGTTCTTCAAAGTAGCCACCTTTTGCTTTGATGACTGCTTTGCACACTCTTGGCATTCTCTTGATGAGCTTCAAGAGGTAGTCACCGGAAATGGTCTTCCAACAACCTTGAAGGAGTTCCCAGAGATGCTTAGCACTTGTTGGCCCTTTTGCCTTCACTCTGCGGTCCAGCTCACCCCAAACCATCTCGATTGGGTTCAGGTCTGGTGACTGTGGAGGCCAGGTCATCTGGCGTAGCACCCCATCACTCTCCTTCTTGGTCAAATAGCCATTACACAGCCTGGAGGTGTGTTTGGGGTCATTGTCCTGTTGAAAAATAAATGATGGTCCAACTGAACGCAAACCGGATGGAATAGCATGTTGCTGCAAGATGCTGTGGTAGCCATGCTGGTTCAGTATGCCTTCAATTTTGAATAAATCCCCAACAGTGTCACCAGCAAAGCGCCCCCCACACCATCACACCTCCTCCTCCATGCTTCACGGTGGGAACCAGGCATGTAGAGTCCATCCATTCACCTTTTCTGCGTCGCACAAAGACATGGTGGTTGGAACCAAAGATCTCAAATTTGGACTCATCAGACCAAAGCACAGATTTCCACTGGTCTAATGTCCATTCCTTGGGTTCTTTAGCCCAAACAAGTCTCTTCTGCTTGTTGCCTGTCCTTAGCAGTGGTTTCCTAGCAGCTATTTTACCATGAAGGCCTGCTGCACAAAGTCTCCTCTTTACAGTTGTTGTAGAGATGTGTCTGCTGCTAGAACTCTGTGTGGCATTGACCTGGTCTCTAATCTGAGCTGCTGTTAACCTGCGATTTCTGAGGCTGGTGACTCGGATAAACTTATCCTCAGAAGCAGAGGTGACTCTTGGTCTTCCTTTCCTGGGGCAGTCCTCATGTGAGCCAGTTTCTTTGTAGCGCTTGATGGTTTTTGCCACTGCACTTGGGGACAATTTCAAAGTTTGCCCAATTTTTTCGGACTGACTGACCTTCATTTCTTAAAGTAATGATGGCCACTTGTTTTTCTTTACTTAGCTGCTTTTTTCTTACCATAATACAAATTCTAACAGTCTATTCAGTAAAACTATCAGCTGTGTAGCCACCAGACTTCTGCACAACACAACTGATGGTCCCAACCCCATTTATAAGGCAAGAAATCCCACTTATTAAACCTGACAGGGCACACCTGTGAAGTGAAAACCATTCCCGGTGACTACCTCTTGAAGCTCATCAAGAGAATGCCAAGAGTGTGCAAAGCAGTCATCAAAGCAAAAGGTGGCTACTTTGAAGAACCTAGAATATAAGACATATTTTCAGTTGTTTCACACTTTTTTGTTAAGTATATAATTCCACATGTGTTAATTCATAGTTTTGATGCCTTCAGTGTGAATGTACAATTTCCATAGTCATGAAAATGTAGAAAAATCTTTAAATGAGAAGGTGTGTCCAAACTTTTGGTCTGTACTGTACATTTCTTAGAAAGACAGTTACAGTAGTTAACCTTTAGTATGTAGCTAAAAGAGGGAGATTGTCTACTACAATGATGACCGGGATGGTGATAAAAATCTTTGTACATTTTTTGCACAATATATTGGTGCCATATAAACAACGTAAAATAATAATGATTAAAAAAAAACAAAGTTTAAAAACAAAGTTTGTGAAACTTTTAAAATAAATATGTAATGCACATGAACGTCCACTGTGTGGCAGTGTTTGATGCAGTAGCATAAAAATCATACATGTTATCAGGATGAAATGGAGATGTCAACCAGTTCAGTCCAAGCTTAACACCCAGCAAGAATACAAAGCATGAGTAATTAATGAAAAGTTTCATAAGGGTGGTAGGAGGATAGCTGAAGCGTCTGACTAGATTCAACGTGGATCTGTAACCAACATTTGTCGTTAGAGTTGTCCAACGTTGAGGAATTTTGTTTTTACATAAATGCATGTATTTTGGGAAAAGTCATTTTGCAATGTTTGGCATATTCTAGTTCATTGTTTCTCTGTGCAGTCAACTTTAAAAAAGAGATATATAAGAGCTGCAAACTTTACTATCCGTCATCACAATGAGCTCACTGATGGATTCTCAGTTAACTCATAATAATAATAATTTTATTTATATAGCGCCAACATATTCCGCAGCGCTTTACAAATAATAACTCATTCTGCAGGAGGCAATTGCCAGTGATACGCAGAGACTATAACAGGCGCACAATGCGACATTTTTTAGGAAACCCAACAGCAAAAATGACTTTTAACCTGAAATATATGTATTTTAATAAAAAAAAAAATGACCCCAAAGGTGGACTATTCCTTTAACATTTTCCATTGCATGGAATCTTTCGGGCGGCATTCTGTAAGGATATATTCACACACACAAGATCCTGCCAGAGCTCAGACACACATTTGGACATATTGACAGAATCCGCTGACATTTTGCTATAAAGGCATCTGAGTGGCGTAGATTCCCGAGCGCCATAAACAAATCTTCATGGAATTATTATACTTTTAAAAAAAAAAAAAATTATAAAATTTATAAATCTCAAACTGAAAAATAAAATATTGTCCCAAAAGTCTCTAATTAGCTCTACAGAATTAGAATAGGGCTAATCAGTCGCCGGACAATCTGCAGATTCACCTTCTGATTATTGCTGGTGGATTTTCCTATGGCAAGCTGTAAACTAATGGGTGCAACCCAAAAAGATGCCGCACTTCTTTGTAAATGCACCAAAGTTGCAGATGGTAAAAGTTAATTTGTAGAAACAACGGTATATAACTGCTCTATTCCACTTCATTAAATAAAAAAAAAGTATCTAAAGACTTTGGAAGCCTGACAGTAAGAAGATCCATTGCTCGTCCTATTTAGAAGATTATCATAGTACAGAGCAGCATTGCTAACCTAGAAAAACACCTGGGTACAGATGTGGAGTACCGGGCCGAGATCGGAGGAGTTTAATTTATTAAGCAAGAAAACAAACGTGACAGTAGAGTTTCTGGGTCGGACGGAGATGATGCTCCATAAGACTCCATACATGACATGATCAGGCTTGGACTGGCCCTCGGGAGGACTGGAGAATCCTCCGCTGGGCCGCCACCCTCTTATATGGCCCAAATACCTGAATCACTATGTACAGGTCTGCCCAGGTCATTGTTATATAACTTTGTGATTGAGGATAAGGTCACATTTGCATGTAGCTGAGAAGTGGGGCCCTGGAGGTGGTTACTGGTGGACCCTGGGCACCCCAGTCCGACACCTGATACCATCCATATGTGCACTGATTACAGCGAGACCCAGGGTTAGAGATGGAAAGGGTTAAGTCTGGGAGGATTAGGAAGCAGGATCTGCAGATGACCTGGGATCACCTTCTAAAGATGATGTAACCTGATAGATCACAGAGTTTATCATTAATAGATCTGAAATGCTGATTAGCTAGTAGAAGCATGTGCCATGCAATAATAACACTACTACCAGTAATAAATACATAATACTCAAGAACAAGGGCACCAGTTCTGTAGTTACAGCCTGCACCCTGTGCCCTCGCTCCTCCTGGCTCATCTCTGCACCCATTATCACTGGCCATGTGCTGCGTCTGCCATCTGCTGGTGAAAAGTGAACATTACAGGAAGACTTTGGCCTTGACATTAGCCTCATGTCATTACCTGATTCTGCTTTTGCCTTGCCCTTTGAATTGTTGCCTGGTACTTGTTGTCCTTCTCTCGCTTCTAATCCTCAATGCGTCTTCTGTTTATCTCATCCAAAGACACATCTTGACTGCTTCCCTAAATATTGCTGGAGATAAGAATGAAGAAGTAGGTGATTCCTTAGACACTGTACCCCATTTTGAAATATAACAAAGTCAATTCATGTCACTAGGGATCTAATTCATTGCAACAGTTTGCAAAGTGAAACTCAGCGTTCAACTGTTACTCACCAATCCTGGCCAAGCTGCGTCCTCCTCCTGTCTCTGTCGGTTTCCTCTCCTTTTCTGTGTGATGAATTATCATGGAAACGTGGTCCAGTCTTATGAGGTTATGCTCACAGGCCTTATCGGTAACCTCAGGCGGCAAAGTGCAGCTTGAGTATTCAGGTAGTTAGTGTCCAAACAACTTCAATGGACAACTTTGGCACTCCTGACAAACTCAGCTCTGCTACATAGCTGGGTAATTTTGCTAAACTGTTTGCTAGCTTTGCCTATAGCTCTGCTATACTATATGTCTGGCTAGGGAAGGCCAGTTCTTCCTGGATGTTGTGACTTTGCTATATTACTAGAGAACCCTGTTTAACTGCTGTGCTGTCTCTGTCTTGGACTCTGTGACAAATACAGCTCCACTATTTTGCTGAATTAACTCTGCTATCCTACTGAATCAGTTTTATCTCAGAACCTCCTGTGCTTCTCTGGTTTATTGGCAGTTCGTTATTCAGTCTCATACACTGGGTCAAAAGTCTTCAAAACAATCTTCTTTACAACATTGTGCATGGGTGTGGACTGTATTGCCCTGTCACTGCCCCTGAAGACAACCATGGCATAATATATAGATAGTGTGAATATGAACTATGTGAACTAGGTACTGTGATATGGGGTAGTATAAGCACTGTTAATATAGTAATGTGAAGGATAATGTGTATAGTATGTGCCAGTGGTATAGGACAGGTGAGAGTGTACAGGATAGGACATAAGATAAGGACAAAGGCTTAGTATATATCGTTATAGGATAGTAACTGTAGTTACGGTAGCTAAAAATGTAGGTTAAGATACAGTAAATATTTGGGGCTAGCCCACAGTGGGAGGGAGCTAGAGCTGGTAAAAAGTGTGTACTTCCTGTTAGGGATAGGGAAGTACAGTCACAAGGTCAAGTTCAAGTGCAGTGGACTGTTAGGACCAGCATGTACCTATTGTTCAAGGTAATGGGAGGCCGTACTAGAATCCCGGGTGGACATTCCGGTAACATCAGGAACTCAAGGCTCAGCACAGGGGATGATGGATGCGGAACCGTGTAAAGGGAAGGTAGCGAAACGGGACAGGAAATCCCTGGGGCTGACAGAGCCAGTGGGCATAGTGATAGTCCAGGAGGAACGAATGGTAGGGCTGAAGACTTATTGCGCTAATGAAGTAAGGAATAAGAAGTGTTGGGCCCTTTCCCACATGTCACAATCTGATAAACTCGAAGTGTCCAGAAAACTTCTGTTGGTTGAAATAAACTTGGTTTCCCCTGAGTTGTGTGCAGCAGCTCCTGACATGGAGGCCTGGAGATAGTGGAGGCCTGAGGCCTACAAGTGAGTGTGATGCAGTCCACAGCTGACAGCACTCTGGGCCCGGGACACGGTTTTCCTGTAAAGTGGCAGAGTGTAACGGAACAGCAGCTCGGTCATGCCTACCGCTCGGCCACTTTACATCATAAAGCGCCACTTCAGCAGTTTTTTTATTGCAGCACTTGGGGTGGCGCTAATAATGTAAGTTCTCTGAGCTTAATCTCATACTGACCAGCCATCATCTTCTGCAGGTTATGACCTGAAGGATCGCTCCAGTGTTTGCAGGGTGGGCTGGAAGACACAACTCAATGTAAGTATTTTAGCACCAAAACGAAGCCAGAACAAGTCTCTTACAGACTAAGGCTGCCGTCACACGCTCAGTATTTGGTCAGTATTTTACATCAGTATGTGTAAGCCAAAACCAGGAGTGGAACAATTAGAGGAAAAGTATAATAGAAACATGTGCACCACTTCTGCATTTATCACCCACTCCTGGTTTTGGCTTACAAATACTGATGTAAAATCCTGACCAAATACTGAGCGTGTGACGGCAGCCTTATATTGAGCAGCAATTTATGGAATGAAAAAAGTGGAAAATTCCTCGCTGCTGGAAGATGGTAACAAGTCCTGGTCTAGGATAATATGTGTAGTTTTATTTTGTCTACGTGTTTAGAAGTACCATACTTCTTGCTCAGTCCTCTAGGCAAAGTTTTTCTTCCCCTTAGATGTCCAAAAAACTGGCAAATTTATTGCCTTGCATGTAATCGATTTGGTGGTTCTGCAGCAGCCTTCACATGCTTCACGTGCCCTCCGCTCCACTAATGACCTCAGGTTAGCATCCTCAATAATCAGAACCTCCCACTCCCGTCTCCAAGACTTTACACGTGCTGCGCCGATTCTTTGGAATGCACTACCTAGATTAATGCAATTAATCCCCAATCCCCACAGTTTTAAGCGTGCCCTAAAAACTCATTTGTTCAGACTGGCCTACCGCCTCAATGCATTAACCTAACGATCCCTGTGTGGCCTATTTAAAAAAAAAAAAAGAATGTTCTCATTCACTTTATGCAGTTAATAGTCCTCTGTGTTTGTACTGTTACATACTTAGGCAGGTAACTGGTTCATGCAGCTTTACATGAACACCTGAGCCTTACACTATGGCTGGTCCGAATAACTAAAGCAATTGTTACCATCCACCTCTCGTGTCTCCCCTTTTCCTCATAGTTTGTAAGCTTGCGAGCAGGGCCCTCATTCCTCCTGGTATCTGTTTTGAACTGTATTTCTGTTATGCTGTAATGTCTATTGTCTGTACAAGTCCCCTCTATAATTTGTAAAGCGCTGCGGAATATGTTGGCGCTATATAAATAAAAATTATTATTATAATTATTATTCTATAGGAGTTGTGACTATCACAACCCTAGCAGGTGAGCACTCTTTCTCCTTTTTATATAACTTTTGTAACCGGATAAGACCCTATTTTGCGCTTCTTGTCTCTCCAGTTATTTTATTTTTTATATATCAATATTATCGGTAACAGTAACACCTCCTTTTACTACCATATATTCATGTTGTCTGTGCCTCCCTGTACTAATAATGCCTCTTTGTGCGACCATATATTAAAATCATGTTCGACCATCTATTATTAATACCCCCTTGAGCCACTATATATTAATGATGCCATCTTGTGCCACCGTATGTTAATAATGGCCCCTTGAGCTACCGTATATTATTAATGCCCCCCTGCATCACCACATGTTATCAATATCCCATTGTGTCATTATATTAATAATGCGGCTATAGTGATAATTCCGCCTTGTGTCTCCATATATTAATAGCGTCCTCTTTGTGCCCGTATATAATAATACTTCTATATCCTCTTTGTGCCTTTAAAAAATAAATTGAAACTCACCTCACCCCGCTCCCATCATGAGCTCCTTCTCTCTGCAGTCTGTCCAATAAGCTGCTGGATGAAGTGTTGACATTGTGCCGCCATTTGTGCTCTTTGTGCTTCAGACATCTGGTTGGCCACAAACCTAAAGCTCCGTACTTTAACAATGGAGCCAATGTCGGACTGAGGGAGGTGGATCACTCCTGCACAGGAGCCCACCGGAGGATTCTCCTCTTCTCCCGTGGGCCAGTCCAAGCTTGGGTGGAGCTGACAGCTCCCTGTTCTGCCACAGTTTTCATCTCCATGCATATCATGAGGACATGGATAGCACTGAATGCAATGTCTCCCCGGGGATCTGGGTGGGCCTCCCTACCCTCCGGGCCCACTTGTGGTTGCAGAGATCCCTCACAGACCTGAAGTGACAGACATGTACTGTCACTATTCATTTATTTACATTGCACTTATACCAACATTTGTGATGGCTTGTTTCTTTGGTTTTGTTACACTGATCCAGTCTGGGTTTGTAGCCGGACCAAACCCCAACATTCATCAAGATGGTGCAGTTATAGAATGGGCCAGTTTTGTTTTTTAGGTTACGACTGAAGCCACAAAGCGGAAACCATGCTCGCGTTTGGCAAGCAACGGCTGCCCGATTTTTAAGGAAATCCTAGAATTATGCGCTAATTGGCATGGTTACAGCTACACGCGTGAAAACCCGGTCTAACTTTAGATGCTTAATTTACCTAAATAGGATTAGTGCAACTTTAATTTGTATAATTGATACTGGACTAAGCATCGTAGACAGAGCAGCCATGGCACATTACTATAAAGCTACAGTCACAGGAATGCCCCAAGCAACGTGATCCTTGCTGAATATGCTATAAAATAAATCGCTTTGCTCGGTCATGTGCAACAAAAGAAACTGCAATGACTTCAAAAGATACAGGCAAATTAACAAAACTTCCTCCATGGCCTAATAGATGTACTTAAAATATTGCTCCGTGCGGACAAATTGCGACTTTCCCTGAGCGCTGCTTGGCACCATACAGGCATTGTAAAGTGACACTATGAGAACTGTTTGGTCTTTGTGTGGCAATGTCTGACATTATCTCCACAGTACACACGACAATCTGCCTGGTAATGTGCTTTTCGCCTTCTATCCTAAATAAACTTATCTGCTTAAAAAAATTAAAAAATATGCAAAATCCATAGAGATGTTTGAACTAATATATTATGCCCAGACAGTACCATACTCGGTCCACAAATCTGTATGCTCACACAGCCACAGATAAATAGCGCTTACTGTTAAAGATGAGCGGATACGGCAAAATTCAAATTTGCCAAATCGCATGGATGTTATCGGGAAATTCCATTTGTAATGAAGTAATTTTCTGCTAGTCAAATGTTCCCGACAAGGCTCAGGGGTCTCCCCAGACCCCAGAGCATAATAAATATATGATGTAAGAAAACATTATTCACCTCACCGCTTACCTATCCTACCACACCCACTTCATCCCTTTACTTTGCGTAGGCGTCTTCATTCTAGACCAGGACTTCCGGCTGCAACCGTGCCTCAGAAATCACGTTTTCATTGTGATGTTCTGACTTGACCCCTGGGACCCCGTGTCTTCACTCTAGAACAGAACGTTTGGATGTGACCATTACATCATGTCGTGATGGTACAATGCCCCATGAGGACTGGTCACAACCATAAATCTTGTGGAGGCACTAGTGTGCAACTGAGGAAAGAAGCCCTGAGGACCAGCGGGCACTGGAGGCAGGAGAGGTGACGGGACCGGTGAGCAGTGAGGTGAAATTCATATTCTGGAGAACACAGATTCTTCTAAAATTTGCCCAACCCCACTTACAGTTTCTAGAGATACAGTGGTCTCCATAACAGAACCAACTACCACCTCCTATATTTTGCCTTAAATTTAGGGGTGGTCCATGACTTTAACATTAGTGGTCTATCCTATTGATAAGTCATTAATGTCTTATCAGTGTGGGTGCGACACCCGGCACCCCCTTGGTCAGCTGCTCCCTGTGTCCGTGTTAGGCAGGACTGCTCAGTTGCAGAATAGTGGCGGCGGACTGGTACTGCACATTCACTCCCTATAGATTTCAATAGGGGGGGGCAGAGGTGCATTTCCCGGCGCGGCTGCAGCCACCATACAGTCCATGGAGTTGTGCTGTGAAGTGTTGCAACTGAGCAGTTACGGCGACTGACATCGGGAACAGCAAATTTGCGGGGGGTGCCAGATGTCGCACCTCCACCGATCAGCCATTGATGACCTGTCCTAAAAATATGCCATCAATGGTAAAGTCTCGGACAACCCCTTTAAGGAGGACCTGTCGAGGATTGTGAAATCTGACATACTGACCAAAAATGGATCGAGCACACTGAAAAAAAAACTAATGTGTAAAACTGGCCCCCGTAGGCACAGTATTATCACCGCAACAATAATGAAAGTGCTGTCAATTTTTAACCTGCAGCACAATCATTATTCTGAGTGGATTTTCTTGCTGCGTATGAATAACACATAGTACCTCATTCACTTGCCTTAACTGCAGGATGTTAGCAACAGAATCCTGAGCATGTAAACACGGCCTGAGTATAATTAGGTGTTGATGTGGAAGGAGGGGAATTTCGCTGTCTCAGTCGTGGCCATGAACATACTTGAAAATCCACTTTAAAAATCCTGCTACGTCCGCTGCATGTATCTTACAGTATCTATTAGGTTGGAAAAACACATTTTATAATAACCCAAACAGAATAATATTTCTAACATCTCATTTACAAGGTGCTTATATTTTTTGCATTTTCTGACCCTTGGTTTGTTTAAAGCATGTCAAGATTTTCCGGGGTTTTACTGCAGCTATTTCCCATTGAAATTAAAGAGGCTGAATAGCAAAAAATGTACCCTGCAACAAATCATCAAAGAATGTACCAAGAGCACAAGTGAAAATGTGGTCAAAAATGCATCAAAATGTGCAGAATTGTGTTTTATGCCAAAAAATAATCAGATCAAATGCCAGGTGTGAACAAACCCTTGGGAAGCACTCACACATTGCTGCTGCAGTGAGTTTTTTTCTCGCAGCAGTTTTGAAAATCAAAGAAAAATTGTGCAACAAAAAGAATGCTGAATGACCAAAACACGTGAACGCAGGGTAATGTCCCATTTAGATGTGTCAACAATTGGGGAACAATCTTTTGTTGGAAGAAGCTTGCAATCACTCAACAAAACAGAAAAAAAAAAATTGTTTGTTGTGAGTGATGATTTTTTAGCCTAGTGTAAAAATCATCATTCTTGGCAGCACATCATGCTGTGTAAACATGAACTGTGCTGCTGAAAACATGATAGTCTAGGTGCACAGAACGATCGCACTAATAATCGTTCTGTGTATAAAGAATGTTTGTCGACCTAAACAGGCTGGCAAATGACTGTGTCACAACTCTGTTCCTTCTCTCCTTCCTTCCTGCCCTGTCCGTAACACTAAGGGCGCCCTAGCTATCCCTGCTCTCCAGATTACTTCTAATGTTGAAGATGCCAGGGCCACATACCTTGCTAAGCTCCTGAATCAGCCCTATATATGCCCCACTACTCCACCCAGGGAAGTGGGGAGTAATAGTGTATGAATATACACAAACCAGACAAACAAGGAAGGATGTATAGGGATAAATGATAAGATCAAACTACAAATATGCACTCACAGACAACAGAAAGGAACATCTGGGAGAGAAGGGAGGTAAACAAAATAGGAGAGGATGAGGAATCGCACACAGTCAAAACACCAAGCAACAATCGCAGATCCACACTCTCCAAATGCCTCTACCAACAATTGACACATCCACTCCACATCAGGTAGTACAAGACTAACACTGGCAATCCAGATAGCAAACGGCAAGTATATTTAGGAGAGGTGAGTGGCCAATACTGATCAGCTGAGATCATCCAAGCAGGGAGGCTTCAGAGACTCAAAGCTGAACAGTTTCACCCCTGAACTGCTAACAGAAACTTGCACTGTTTAATGTGAAGGAGAAGTGCTTCTAATCAGTGCTGGAGCCACTCTTGTCTTTAAATCTAAAAACTGAATCAGAAATTGTCAGAAAAACTAAATGCGCTATTTCAGTGTTAAAGGGGCTGTCCAGGTTTGGGCTTAGTGCATAGCGTGTGTAGTGTGGGAATTCACAAGCATATAGTCATATAGATTGACTGCGAACTTGAATGCTAAGTCTGGACAACCCCTTTAAGGAGCCCAAATAAACACGCTAGCTTTTGAGCATTTAGCCAGCAACTATCTCTCCTGAATACACCATACACATGGACCCCCTGCCTGGAAAGAACGGAATAAGCGCTTTTCGGAGACCTTTGGCACAGGTTTTCGTGCAGTAAGAGCAAAGAGATAAGACACTAGGGGAAAATAAGGAGGACCAAAATCATCTGCTTTGGACGACTTTAATGTAATGTGAACTGGGCACTCTGGAGTTAACTTCTTGAAATAACTGTAAAGAGCAGTGGAACATATTTGTCTCATTGAGCAGTCCCATCTGCTGCATGTATTTATTACGTCTTTCCGTCTTTAGCTTCCATTTATCTTTCTTGGAACTCACCCCATACACCTCTCACGTTAGTAGTAACCATCAAGTGCTTTCAGAGAATCCTGTCATTAATCTTCCTGCTGTGTAAACTCCTGGAGTAATCTCAGTTTTTATTTCCAGATCTTGTTTTGTCATTGTCACACTCAAGTTTCACCAATGAAAAAGTAAACTACAGGATTATTTAACTACTACATGGAGGCTAGATGCTAACACATTGGGAGGGCGGTAATGTCACGATGGGGGCTGGCTTTGCAGCGTTGAGAATCTCTCCCCCATGTGCTCGCCCAGCTATCCACTCTCTCTTTCCCCATGTGCTGACTTCTCTCGTCTGTGCTCTCTTATTTGACCCGTCTACCCCATGTGCTATCCCCCTTGTCTGCTGTCTCTCTCCTTCCTGTGCTGTGTTTTCTCCTCAAAGACAATACTGACATTACAGCAGGAGATCACAGAGGATACATTTTGTGAGGTAAAATATTGTTTAAAAACAGTCAGTGAAATATTTTACCTCACAAAAGAAATCCTCTGTGATCCCCTGCTGTAATGTCAGTATTGTCTTTTGCTTCCTCCCCTGCCCAGGAGATGTGGTATGCTCCGTACATGGTCACACACAGACAATTTTTAAAATGAACTTTCTTTTGTGGGAAAACCCCTTTAGGCTGTGTGCAAACGTTCAGGATTTTTTTATAGCGAAAAAACGCGATAAAAATGCTTAAAAACGCTTACATATGCGTCCCATCATTTATAATGCATTCTGCAATTTTTGTGTCTATGTTGCATTTTTTTCCGCTAAAAAAATGCATCGCGGTAAAAAACGCAGCATGTTCATTAATTTAGCAGTTTTTTTGCGGATTTCCCACTATATTATCGCATTGGGAACCTCTGGAAAAAAACCTAAAAAATCCGTTTCATTTCACACTCCATTTTCTTTCCGGGGAGAAGAACATTCGTGCCGACGCTCTCTCTCGCTCCATTGTATCATCTAAGGAGGAGGAAGAAGAGCCTTTGCTTATTGTCCCCATTGAGAGCCTGAGAACTGTGGCCCCTGTTTCGCTAGAGACTGTGCCTCCGGGCAAGACTTTTGTACCATCCAGTCTGTGTCTGGAGGTTCTCTCTTGGGCTCACTCGTCCAGGGTGGGTGGACATTTTGGCTCCAAAAGGACATGAGCTTCTGGTGAGGACATATTGGTGGCCGCATATGGCTCGTGGCGTCGCAGACTATGTTTGGGCGTGTGTCTCTTGCGCCAAGAACAAGTCCCCTCGACAACGGCCAGCTGGGTTGCTTTACCCCCTGCCGGTGGCAGACAGGCCCTGGGAGATGGATTTTGTGGTGGGCTTACCCAAGTCTCGTAGCTGCACCATTATTTGAGTGATCAAGGACCATTTTTCCACGGCTACCTTCTGCATGGGCTTTGGCAGCGTTGTTTATTAAACATATCTTTCGCCTACATGGTATGCCGGACAAAATTGTCAGTGACCGGGGTCCCCAGTTTGCGTCTCAGTTCTGGAGAGAGCTTTGTCATCTACTCAGCATTGAGTTGAATCTCTCCAGCATATCATCCAGAGATGAATGGCTTGGTATAGAGGGCCAACCAGACCCTGGTCACATATCTGCGACATTTTGTTTCAGCCAGGCATGATGACTGGGCATCCTTGCTACTGTGGGCGGAATTTGCACTAAACAACACCGTAGCCAACTCCACTGGTCAGACCCCATTCCTCCTTAATTACGGCCAGCATCCATGGGTTCCTGTGCCTATGCCTGTGTCTTCCGCCGACTCCAGGGTGGCAGACTGGGCTTTGGAGGCATGGGACATTTGGGACCACACTCAGGATGCCATCCAGGCCTCCAAGGAGAGAATGAGGTCCTCCATCGATGCCCATCGGCACCCCACTCCGACCTCTGCTCCTGGCGACTTGGTGTGGCTCTCCGCCTGTAACATCAGGCTGCGAGTTGAGTCCACTAAGTTTGCACCTCGCTACTTGGGTCCCTTTAAGGTCTTCGAACAGGTTAACCCTGTGGTCTACCGTCTGGCCCTTCCTCCATGCTTAGGTATCACTGACACCTTTCATGTGTCCCTCTTGAAGCCCGTATACTTGTCCCGGTTTTCCGAGTCATCTGCCGGGACAACGGGTTCGTCTACGGACGATTACGAGGTGAACGCTATCTTGAGGTGTAAGGTGGTACATGGTAAAACATTTATTTGGTGGATTGGAAGGGTTATGGCCCAGAGGACAGAGCCTGCTGAGTACATTCGATCTCCACAGCTCATTGCTGCCTACAAGCGTAGCAGGGTCCAAGGAGGGGGAGCAATGTTAGGTGTTGAGTTCTGCACAGGGGGAATCTTGAACCATCTCCGTTGCAGTCTCCCATTCTTCTCCAGCCGCAGTGGAGTCTGCTCAGCAGAGACATTGGTCCCAGCATCTAGCTCAGGCTGATACTAGACAACTGGTTACTACTGCCCTTTCAGGCACTGTCCTTGTAGCCAGCAATGTTCAGCAGCGAGCAGGTCTTTCTCGGACTAAGTCCTGCTTTTCAAATACTGAGCATGCTCACGGGACGACCTCCCATTGGAGGTTGGGGGTCACATGCTCAGGTCCTGTTGCGGCTCCTATTGGTCCACCTGGAAGGTCATGGTGAGGCCATGTGCTAGAGTATACTTGAAAACGTGTGTGTGTTGATGTGTTAAAATTGCTCATTAATCATCCCCTCCCTTGTGTATGACTGCTCGTGTAAGGTGGATGTTTGCTATCTAGTGCCCGACAGAGCCATCAGTAATAAACACACGATACAGCGTCTATATCTGTGACTGCCAGTGCGGCGCCGTGCGCTATTAGAGCGCTTCCCTGACCCAAGTCTGGGTGGTTAGTGGTGTTCACCAGAGCGACACTGCTCGCACTCTTGTGCCTAAAATTACTATTTTTGTTATACTGTGACACCCAGTAGCGGTGTCGAGCACAAGTGGTCTAGACGAACTCTAATTCCAAGTCTTGAGATTGAGTTCTGTGACTCCTTGCTTGCGCTCTTTGTGACTCAACAGGGTTCGCTTCTTTCATACAGGGTGAAGCTAACCCGTGTGTGTATCTTCATTGTACCGCCATATAGTCCGTCATTACTCAGCAGCAGGTTCCATCTCTGCACAGTGGACCCCGGGCTGCGAACACACCTTATACCATCTCTCTAATTATTTGGTGCATTCCGCTTGCCCTAACACCCTGTCCTTGAAACCGCACATCCAAGCTCTTTCCACCTCCTGTCGTCTCCAGCTCAAAAACATCTCCAGAATCCGTCCTTTCCTCAACCGTCAATCTGCTAAAATGCTTGTGCATGCCCTCATCATTTCCCGCCTTGACTACTGCAACATCCTTTTTGTGGCCTCCCTGCTAACACCCTTGCACCTCTCCAGTCCATCCTTAACTCTGCTGCCCGACTAATCCATCTCTCTCCTCGCTACTCCTCTGCTTCCCCCTTCTACAAATCTCTTCACTGGCTCCCATTCCCTCAGCGTATTACTAATACTCACCTACAAAGCCATCCATAGCCTGTCTCTTCCATATATCTCTGAACTAATCTCCCGATATCTTCCCTCACGTAATCTCCGATCCTCCCAAGACCTCCTACTCTCCTCCACACTTATCCGCTACTCACCCAACCACCTCCAAGACTTCTCCAGAATATCCCTCATCCTCTGGAATTCTTTGCCCCAACACATCCGACTATCAACCACATTCAGATCCTTCAGACGGAACCTGAAAACCCACCTCTTCAGCAAAGCCTACTGCCTGCACTGACCCCGATGCCTCCTCATTACTACCGAAGCTACCGCCTCACCAACACCGGAGCTCCTACAACCCTCAACCTGTTGTCTCCACCATCCTGTAGAATGTAAGCCCGCAAGGGCAGGGTCGTCACCCCTCTATATCAGTCTGTAATTGTTACTTTGCTTACTGTAAGTGATATATTTTGGAACCTCTTGGATTTTAGAGCTTTGCATTGTGCAGTTACTCTATTAATCCTCCATGAAATGTATGACTAAAGTGACAACTAGGTGTTATCATTTACTTTGTCAAAAGGGGTGTGTCACTGCATAGCCTGACACTAACGTCACTGATTGGACAGCGTCAGTATATGCCTCCAATAAATAAAAACCCAATGATCAATTTGTGTATGAATTTCCAGGAGGAATTTCAGAGGCACAATAGAACACAGAGATATAAGAGAAGATGCCCCAATCTATAATATAACGCTGGGAGCGTCACTCTGTCCGAAGCCTCTATAGACTGCGCAAGCGCAAGCGCCGGCGCAGTCTGGGCCTCACAGAGCGACGCTCCCGGGAGATCGCGGTGTGCGTTCACACTGAACACACACCGCGATCTCCACCGCAGAAGCAGGGACCGCCAGGAGGGTGAGTATCGGCCTATATTCACCTGTCCCCGTTCCATCGCTGAGCGGCGCCATCTTCCCGGTCTTCGGTCTGTGGCCTTCAGTTCAGAGGGCGCGATGACGCGCTTAATGCGCGCCGGCCCCGCCCTCTGACTGAATAGTCACGGCCAGGAGACCGGGAAGATGGCGGCGCTCAGCGATGGAACGCCGGACAGGTGAGTATAGTAAGTGCTGGGGGGGCCTGAGCTGGCGGCGATACCGGCACCTGACCCCCACAGCGCGCCGGTGTCCCCGCCTGCTCAGGCCCCCCAGCACTCGGCGCCGAGCGGGTCAGAGGCAGTATGGGGACGCAGGATGGAGCAGCACATAAGGATGGGGACGCAGGATGGAGCAGCACATAAGGATGGGGACGCAGGATGGAGCAGCACATAAGGATGGGGACGCAGGATGGAGCAGCACATAAGGATGGGGACGCAGGATGGAGCAGCACATAAGGATGGGGACGCAGGATGGAGCAGCACATAAGGATGGGGACGCAGGATGGAGCAGCACATAAGGATGGGGACGCAGGATGCAGCAGCACATAAGGATGGGGACGCAGGATGGAGCAGCACATAAGGATGGGGACGCAGGATGGAGCAGCACATAAGGATGGGGACGCAGGATGGAGCAGCACATAACAGGATGGGGACGCAGGATGCAGCATGAACATAAGGATGGGGACGCAGGATGGAGCAGCACATAACAGGATGGGGACGCAGGATGGAGCAGCACATAAGGATGGGGACGCAGGATGGGAGCAGCACATTAGGATGGGGACGCAGGATGGAGCAGCACATAAGGATGGGGACGCAGGATGGAGCAGCACATAAGGATGGGGACGCAGGATGCAGCATGAACATAAGGATGGGAACGCAGGATGCAGCATGAACATAAGGATGGGGACGCAGGATGGAGCAGCACATAAGGATGGGGACGCAGGATGGAGCAGCACATAACAGGATGGGGACGCAGGATGGAGCAGCACATAAGGATGGGGACGCAGGATGGGAGCAGCACATAAGGATGGGGACGCAGGATGGAGCAGCACATAACAGGATGGGGACGCAGGATGGAGCAGCACATAAGGATGGGGACGCAGGATGGGAGCAGCACATAAGGATGGGGACGCAGGATGGAGCAGCACATAAGGATGGGGACGCAGGATGGAGCAGCACATAAGGATGGGGACGCAGGATGCAGCATGAACATAAGGATGGGGACGCAGGATGCAGCATGAACATAAGGATGGGGACGCAGGATGCAGCAGGAACATAAGGATGGGGACGCAGGATGCAGCAGCACATAAGGATGGGGACGCAGGATGCAGCATGAACATAAGGATGGGGATGCAGGATGGGAGCAGCACATAAGGATGGGGACGCAGGATGCAGCAGCACATAAGGATGGGGACGCAGAATGCAGCATGAACATAAGGATGGGGACGCAGGATGGGAGCAGCACATAAGGATGGGGACGCAGGATGCAGCAGCACATAAGGATGGGGACGCAGGATGCAGCAGCACATAAGGATGGGGACGCAGGATGCAGCATGAACATAAGGATGGGGACGCAGGATGCAGCAGCACATAAGGATGGGGACACAGGATGCAGCAGTACATAAGGATGGGGACGCAGGATGGAGCAGCACATAAGGATGGGGACGCAGGATGCAGCAGCACATAAGGATGGGGACGCAGGATGCAGCAGCACATAAGGATGGGGACGCAGGATGCAGCAGCACATAAGGATGGGGACGCAGGATGGAGCAGCACATAAGGATGGGGACGCAGGATGGGAGCAGCACATAAGGATGGGGACGCAGGATGGAGCAGCACATAAGGATGGGGACGCAGGATGCAGCAGCACATAAGGATGGGGACGCAGGATGCAGCAGCACATAAGGATGGGGACGCAGGATGGAGCAACGCATGACAGGATGGGGACGCATGATGGAGCAGCGCATGACAGGATGGGGACGCAGGATGGAGCAGCGCATGACAGGATGGGGACGCAGGATGGGAGTAGCGCATCACAGGATAGGAGCAGCGCATCACAGGATGGGGACGCAGGATGGGAGCAGCGCATGACAGGATGGGGACGCAGGATGGGAGCAGCGCATGACAGGAAAGGGAACGCAGGATGGAGCAGCGCATGACAGGATGGGGACGCAGGATGGAGCAGCGCATGACAGGATGGAGACAATATACCAATATAAATGCTCGCCACCCGGGCGTAGAACGGGTTCAATAGCTAGTATATATATAATGGTAAATACCAGAAAAGTACTTCTTAACAATTTTATGTATTTGGAACTGTCAGAAAGTCAATTATTTTTCTGCTATGATCAGGTATAAATTTGCACCGAAATTTACACAACTTTCTGGACTTTTTTCAAAGAAATTTAATTTGTGCATCGGAAACACGGTATATTATGGTGGATATGTATATGTCACTTAATAATTTTAATTATCACTTCCAGAAAAAAAATGTATTAATTGGACAACTTATTTAAGTTCAGCTTCTAAGTCTCCAAAGAAACTGTGAGAAATTGTGTGGTTGTGCCTAAATAACATGGCATTTTCACGCTATATTACTGGGGGAGATTACAGAATATTTCACATTTTTATTCACTAATTGACTCAACTTTCAGTCTCCTAGATCTTTTTGCATCAAACAATTTCCTCAAATATTTAACTTAGACTTAAGCTAACAAGATTTGATCCGATAATTAGATTTTTGTGTCTGTTCCTTTGTTACGCCCCGTACTTTACTTTATCAGTTAATATATAATGTACCTCAACTGTAAATTATAAAGATAATTGAAGTCACTGATGAAGCTGTAGGACGGCTGCTTTATTCCGCTCGCAAAACACTAAGGTGACTTTCAAAGAACAATCTCAGTCATACAGTATATGACCATGTTAATACTCTGAGCCCCAAAGTCCAAAATCCACTTCACAGAACCCACTAAGTGCATATCGGCTACTATTTGTGCTCCATTCAAGATTCTCATGTATGAGCCAAACCAAAGGTCAGCTGTAAAGCGCTGTGAAGGACAGGGCGCACATATGGATTATATTGGCAGCCAATGATTTAATTAGGAATTGTGTCCTCCTGGGGACAATACATGTAAATTAAATACTTTATGTCAGGTTTCCAAACTGATTTTTCATTATTTCTGGAGGTCCTGGCAGTTTAACACCCCAGGTTATTTTATTATTATTTAACGGCCAATGCACAATACAACTCCTATGGAAGAGCCGTTAATTAAGGCATAAAAAGTATACAAACATAACTAAAGACATAACTTATCTGATGCAGTTTCTATGAAGTGTGATATTCCCTAGAAACATTACTTAAGATGGAGAATATCTTCATACATAAAGTTTCCAAGATAGCCCAATTGAACCCAACTTGAGTTTCGTGTCTTCGTAGTAAGGTTGGAATTTTGTGATTATTTTTTCTTTTGCTCATATCAGCAGCTGATTATAGAGCAAGATGAGCTGAGCAGATCGTTCTACAGTGTTGTGGGAGAAGATGTCTAATAACCTGTATTTTTTCATGTAAATCCCTGTTCTCTGTGATTAGTGGGTGGTTCTGAACAGTGATTGACAGTCTTCCCTGTATCAGCTGTATCCACTGTGTGGATGATGTAGGATGTCATCCACACGAAGCAGAGAAGGAGAACAGCTATTGAAGGAAGAAAGAAGACATTGGATCAAGACCAGAGATGTCCAGTGGACCGGACTGTGCTGTCTGTCAGTATAATAAAATGCCTTTTTTGGGGGATCTGCAGAGGAGATTGGGGATTTCCTTATAGCTTTCTAGCATGTTGTAAAACAGACCTTAATGATGGCGGTCATACTTTATATGGAGAAAACCTGCTGACTGGTACTCTTAAATGATTCAGTTACATATACCGTAATACTTAATCTTATTCTCCATAACTATACAGTCATGGCCGAAAGTGTTGGCACTCTTGAAATTGTTCCAGAAAATGAAGCATTTTTTTCTGGAAATTTATTGCAATTACACGTGTTTTGTTATACACATGTTGATTTCCTTTGTGTGTTTTGGAGCAACACAAAAAAAAACAAAGGAAAAAAGGCAAGTTGGACATAATTTCACACAAAATTCCAAAAATGGGACAGAGAAAATTGTTGGCACCTTCATCTTAATATTTGGTTGCACACCCTTTGGAATAAATAACTGCAGTCAATCACTTCCTATAACCATCAATAAGCTTCTTACACCTCCCAACTAGAATTTTGGACTGCTTTTCTTTTGCAAACTGCTCCAGGTTTCTCATATTTGAAGGCACCTTCTCCCAACAGCAATTTTAAGATCTCTCCACGGGTGTTGTTGTGAATTCTGTTGTCAAGCTCCCTCCTGTGGTCATGAATGGTACTTCGGCTGGTTCTGTCCATGGGGCTGCGGCTTCTGAGTTTCCTTCCACAGGTGACGAGGTTAATTCATTAGCTGGCTGCTCTATTTCACTCCACTTAGATCATTGCTCCATGCCACCTGTCAATGTTCCAGTATTGGTCTTGTTCACTCCTGGATCGTTCTTGTGACCTGTCTTCCCAGCAGAAGCTAAGTTCCTGCTTGTTTTTCTTTAGTTTGCTATTTTTCTGCCCAGCTTGCTATTTTGATTTTTGTCTTGCTTGCTGGAAGCTCTGGGACGCAGAGGGAGCGCCTCCACACCGTGAGTCAGTGCGGAGGGTCTTTTGCGCCCTCTGCGTGGTCTTTTTGTAGTTTTTTGTGCTGACCGCAAAGTTACCTTTCCTATCCTCTGTCTGTTCAGTAAGTCGGGCCTCACTTTGCTAAATCTATTTCATCTCTGTCTTTGTAATTTTCATCTTTACTCACAGTCATTATATGTGGGGGGCTGCCTTTTCCTTTGGGGAATTTCTCTGAGGCAAGGTAGGCTTTATTTTTCTATCTTCAGGGCTAGCTAGTTCCTTAGGCTGTGTCGAGTTGCATAGGGAGCGTTAGGAGCAATCCACAGCTATTTCTAGTGTGTGTGATAGGATTAGGCATTGCGGTCAGCAGAGTTCCCACGTCTCAGAGCTCGTCCTATATTATTTGTAACTATCAGGTCATTCCGTGTGCTCTTAACCACCAGGTCCATTATTGTCCTTACCACCAGGTCATAGCAGGGTGTTCAATGAGATTTAGATACAGACTCATTGCTGGCCACTTCAGAACTCTTGAGCACTTTGTTTCCATCCATTTCTGGGGGCTTCTTGAAGTATGTTTGAGGTCATTGTCCTGCTGGAAGACCCATGACCTAGTGCAAAAACCCAGCGTTCTGACACTGGGCACTACATTGCGACTCAAAATCCTTTGGTAATCTTCAGATTTCATGACACCTTGCACACAGACAAGGCACTCAATGCCAGAAGCAGCAAAACCACCCCCAAACATCTTTTAAATCTCCTTCATATTTGACTGTAGGCACTTTGTTCTTTTCCTTGTAGGCCTTATTTCTTTTTCGATAAACAATAGAATGATGTGCTTTACCACAAAGCTCTACCTCTAGAATGTAAGCCCGCAAAGGCAGGGTCCTCGCCCTCTGTGTCAGTCTGTAATTGTTAGTTTGCTTACTGTATGCAATATCTGTCATTTGTATGTAACCCCTTCTCATGTATAGCACCATGTAATCAATGGTGCTATATAAACAAATAAATAATAATAATAATCTTGTAAACTTTTTGATTATGTTGCATGGATAAAGGAACATCAAGATCTTGGAAAATCGACTTGTAACCTTGAGATGGTTGTCATTTTAAAATAATTTTGTTTCTCATATAACTTACACCTGTTACTTGCCACAGGTGAGCTTGAACAAGCATCACATGCTTGAAACTAAATTGTTTACCCACACTTTTGGAAAGGTGGCAACAATTAGTCCTGCCCATTTAGTGGGAAATTATGTCCAATTTGCCTTTTTCTTTAGCTTTTTTTTGTTGTTGTTCCAAAAGACCCAAAGGAAATTAACATACATATATATATATATATATATATATATATATATATATAAATAACAAAACATGTGGAATTGCAATAATTTTCTTGGAGAAATACTTCCTTGTCTGGAACAATTCAAGGGTGGTAACACTTTCAGCCATGACTGTATATCAATCTACTGACCATCTCCTGCTCTATGAAAGGCTGTTCACAGATCAGACCAGATGCTCAATGTGACAGGTTAACCCCTTAGTGACGGAGCCAGATTTTTGAAATCTGACCAGTGTCACTTTATGTGGTAATAACTCTGCAACCCTGCAGCAAATCCCAGTGATTTTGAGATTGTTTTTTCATGACACATTATACTTTATGATAATGGTAAATTTAGGTCAATACGTTTTGTGTTTATTTATAAAAAAATATAAAAAATTTGAGAAAAATGTTAAAAAATTAGCAATTTTCTAATTTTGAATGATTATCCCTTTAATCCAGATGGTCATACCACAGCAAACCATTAATAAATAACACTTCCCACATGTCGGCTTTCCATCAGGACCATTTGTAAAATGTTATTTTATTTTGTTAGCATATTAGTAGGTTTAAAAATGTAGCAGCAATTTTTCATTTTTTTTCAAGGAAATTTAAAAAATTTTTTTTTTTTAGGGACTTATCCATGTTTGAAGTGACTTTAGGGGTCTCATATACTGGGAAACCCCCAAACGTGATACCATTTTAAAAACAGCACCCCCTGACATATTGAAAACTGCAGTCAGGTAGTTTATTAACCCTTCAGGTGCTTTACAGGAATTAATGCAAAGTGGTATGACAGAAATGAAAATGTGTATTTTTACCACCTAAATGTCTCTAACTGGTGAACAGATTTCTACAGCCGTCAGACACTAAAGGTACTGTCACACATAACGATTTCTTTAACGATATCGTTGCTTATTGTGACGTAGCAACGATATCTTTAACGAAATCGTTATGTGTGACAGCGACCAACGATCAGGCCCCTGCTGGGAGATCGTTGGTCGCTGGGAATGATCAGGACCTTTTTTTTGGTCGCTGATCACCCGCTGTCATCGCTGAATCGGCGTGTGTGACGCCGATCCAGCGATGTGTTCACTGGTAACCAGGGTAAATATCGGGTTACTAAGCGCAGGGCCGCGCTTAGTAACCCGATATTTACCCTGGTTACCATTGTAAAAGTAAAAAAAAAAAACAGTACATACTCACATTCCGGTGTCTGTCACATCCCCCGCCTTCAGCTTCCCGCACTGACTGTGAGCGCCGGCCGTAAAGCACAGCTGTGCTCTGCTTTACGGCCGGCCGGCGCTGACACAGTCAGTGCAGGGAAGCTGACGGTGGGGGACGTGACAGAAACCGGAATGTGAGTATGTACTGTTTTTTTTTTTTTTACATTTACAATGGTAACCAGGGCCTGCGCTTAGTAACCCGATGTTTACCCTGGTTACCCGGGGACTTCGGCATCGTTGGTCGCTGGAGAGCTGTCTGTGTGACAGCTCTCCAGCGACCACACAATGACTTACCAACGATCACGGCCAGGTCGTATCGCTGGTCGTGATCGTTGGTAAATCGTTTAGTGTAACGGTACCTTAAGGCCACTATTTGGTCATGAATTGCCATGGCAAACATCAGGACCACAAAATCATGATCTGAGGGCACCAATTGGGATAAAGAAGGAGCCCCCACACTCTGTTAACCATTTATAATGATGTAGTCACTATTGACAGCAGCATCTAAGGGGTTAAACAGATTTGGACGGTGCAAACACTGATCGTGGCTGATGCAGCAAGTTGTCAGCTCTAGTGTACAGCTGACAGCTGCTGGATTGTCACCTGTATGGGGAGGCTATTCTCTTATATCTCAGGTCAGTAAAAAGACATATTGGCTGTCATTTATTTTCAACTAGCAAAATACCCACAACTTTGCTCGTGGAAAATATGTTAAATTGTTGGTTACGCTTGTTCAGGTTCAATTTTCAGTTTCACCCTGAAGTTGACATCTTAAGCCTTTTAAATTTGTTTTTTCAACTCTTTTTTTTTTGTTAGTTTGGCGTTATCAGCTGTTTATTTTTACAAAATTGTCATACCACTGAGGCGAACAACAACTACTTTTTGAACAAATTTTTAATAAATATTAAAATTTACTCTCTTTTCAAAAAAACATAAAAAATAACGGGGACAGCATAGTGCAACCCTTCAACCCCTTGCCCCAGTATAACATATCAGTGGTTAACAGACAAAGGAGTAAGATTGATTTACAGATACACAGCTGACTACTGTAGTGCTTTTTGGTAAACAATGCTTTTTGTGTGAAAGTAGTGGTTTGGGAGGTAGACTTAAAGTTGGTAAACTGACTTTGCCATTTGATCAGCACATACCAGGTGATTCCAAGCTAAACATTTTTTGCTTGACAATGTTCGCATATTGCGGCCATTTTGCGTATTATGACTTTCAGATGTGACCTATAGTCCTGAATCGGGTCGTAGTGAAACACTTCCAAACTCAATTCAGCCTGCCTATGTCTTTGCAAAAGTTGCAGATGTCTATGTGGTCATTTTGATAACATTCATCTTTTTGTTCAGATGTTTCCTCATGCCTTGATTTTGCCTATCTCATCCGATTGTCCTGAAGATGACTTTCATGGTGTTCAGATGTTTCAGCTCCCCTTGATTCAGCCGGTCTCATTCAATTCTCCTGAAGACAACGTTCCCAGTGTTCAGATGTTTTAGCCTCCCTTGAATCAGCCTGTCTCATCTGATTCTCCTGGAGAGGACATTACAGGTGTTCAGATATTTCCTCTTCCCTTGATTCAGCCTGTATTATCTGATTCTCCTGAAGACGAAGTTCCCCATGTTCAGATATTTCCTCATCCCTTGATTCAGCCTGTCTTATCCGATTCTCCTGAAGACCACGTTCCGAGCATTCTTATGTTTCAGCTCCCCTTGATTCTGCCTGTCTCATCCGTTTCCTTTCGAGCCAGGGCTCGTGTTGTTCACTAGTCTGAGCTGTTTGAGACAGTTTTGCTTTCTTAGCTTTTGGATTAACTTGCCCAATAGATGGTAATTTTTTAGGCGGCATTTTCAAAAACAGTCATTAGTATTATGACCCTTAGTTATCATCTCACGCTGATCAGAGATCTAATAGGTGAATCTATATATATAAAGCAGAAAATGTGTGACTGCCTCACAGTCAGACTGTTCTAGTTGTTCATAGCCATCGATCAGAGTTCAGCTTTCATTTTACTTCAGCTTCAATGCAGCAAGCGGCACTCTGGTTGCTGTAAGCAACCAGAACTATCTTACTGTGAGGCAATTCTCATAAATGAAGCCCCAGTTACTTCTGCAACAACCATTGCTATAATTACAGACTTATCCGGTTGCCCCACCTTATAGACTATATAGTTGCTGCCCTTTAAAGGGAACCTGTCCTGTCACCTGGTTTGGCCGATACAAGTTACGGCCACCGCCTTTCAGGGCTTATATAGAGCATTCAACGGGGCAGATAAGTACACCTGCACAGGAGCGCAATGCCGAGCAAACTGTGTGGATGTTACAGGGATGTATCATCCACACAAACCAAGGACAACGGCATTGCAAGAAGATGGGAGGCGCCGGACCAAGAAGAGCGACACCCCTCAGACCAGACCACCCCGCAGGTGAGCATAATAAAAGTTATTTTTCTTCTCTTACAGGTCTGGTTGGTGGCAGATATGCAGCATTATAGAATGCTCTATATAAGCCCTGAAAGGCGGTGGTCGTAACTCGTACCGACCAGCTGATAAGTTCCCTTTAGAGTGACTCTTTGGGCACTGTCGCTTTAATTCCGTAAGACCCTTTGGGCAAAAACTGTGGTTTTTCAGTCAACACACAGACACATATTTTCTCCTTTATTACTATAGAGCCTACATTTTTTTTTGGGGGGGGGGGGCAAATCTCATGAAGGGGAAGATTTTGAGTTTTAATGTTTGCAGTAATTTTAGTCTGGCATTAAAGAAGACCTTGCAAAATTTTGCTCAAATTGGGTAAAAAAATGTGGTTTTGTATTCAACGGGCAACCACACACAGATTTTCTGCTTTATATATATAGATTTTGTAATAAGCGAAGAGTATTCTTTATTCCTGATATGTAGCATGTACAGCGTATACAGACATATACTCAAGTATTGATGATAGAGTAATTCACTACCATCTATGAACACAATCCCCAAAAATGAAAAGTAGGGACTGTAGAAGTTTCTACTTTTCCTCTTTCATTACAGTAATCACATGGACGTTATTTTCGAGGTTTCTCAGGGCGGTATACCTCTATCTTGTTTCGATAGTGAAGATAGGATTTCATTCTCACTATACTGCGCTTTGAGTAGCTTATAACTTGCAAGGTGACCTCCCAATGTGCTTCACACATTATAGTAGATGTGTTTCATCTATTTAAATCTGATGGAAATCTGCACTGTTTCCCATGGCTCGGATCCCACTCTAAGCTTTCACTCTGTCCTTGACTATAAATAGGACATATAGTCAGAAACACTCAGATAACTCTTAATCACTCAGTTTTTATATGGGATTGGTCAATTTGGACAGAGCTCAAGCCTAGAAGGTGACGGGTGATAGCAAAGGGTACAGACAGCTTTTATGACATTACGAGAACATTGATTCCCTATTTTGTCTCTGCAAGTAAGTAGTATTGATCCTTTTCTAGGGGTATGATTTAGTACAGGGGGCACAGGTGCAAATTTTAAGAGAATGTATCCAGACAGACTTCTCTGCTCCATATTGAAACCAACTTGGTCTTGGAATCCATGACGCCAACGTCAGTTTGCAGTCACACTCTCCAACGTCAGTCAGAAGACACAATCATCTAATGCTAGTACCGACATATTACACTTGAAAAATTGGGCCCACGTCTGGTGCTGGTTAGCAGGACAGCAAATCTAACCATCTTGATTAACAAACATGGCTTTGCCGTTGTTTAACCCCTTAATGACAGCTAATACGTCTTTTAACTGACCTGAGATATTAGAGAATAGCCTCCCCATACAGGTGACAATCCAGCAGCTGTCGGCTGTATACTATAGCTGACAACTTGCTATATCAGCCACGATCAGTGTTGGCACCGTACGTATCTGTTTAACCCCTTAGATGCTGCTGTCAATAGTGACTACTTCATTATAAATGGTTAACAGAGTGTGGGGGCTTCCTCTTTATCCCAATGGGTGGCCTCAGATCATGGTTTTGTGGTTCTGATGTTTGCCATGGCAATTCATGACCAAATAGTGGCTGACGGCTGTAGTAATCTGTTCAGAAGTTAGAGGCATTTAGGTGGTAAAAATACACATTTTCATTCCTATCATGCCACTTTGCATTAATTCCTGAAAATCACCTGAAGGGTTAATAAACAACCTGACTGCAGTTTTCAAAATGTCAGGGGGTGCTGTTTCTAAAATGGTATCACTTTTGGGAGTTTCCCAATATATGGGACCCCTAAAGGCACTTCAATATGGATAAGTCCGTAAAAAATAAATTTTGTAAATTTCCTTGAAAAAATGAAAAATGAGTGCTACAATTTTTAAACCTCCTAAAATGATAAGAAAATAAAATAATATTTCATAAATGGTACTGATGTAAAGCCAACTTGTGGGAAATGTTATTTATTAATGTTTTGCTATGGTATGACTATCTGGATTAAAGGGATAATAATCATTCAAAGTTTGAAAATTGCTAATTTTTTAACATCTTTCTCAAATTTCTGACATTTTTTATAAATTATTATTATTATTATTTATTATTATAGCGCCATTTATTCCATGGCGCTTTACATGTGAGGAGGGGTATACATAATAAAAACAGTACAATAATCTCATACGATACAAGTCAGGACTGGTACAGGAGGAGAGAGGACCCTGGCCACGAGGGCTCACAATCTACAAGGGATGGGTGAGAATACAGTAGGTGAGGATATAGCTGGTCGTGCAGCGGTTTGGTCGATCGGTGGTTACTGCAGGTTGTAGGCTTGTCGGAAGAGGTGGGTCTTCAGGTTCTTTTTGAAGGTTTTGATGGTAGGTGAGAGTCTGATATGTTGTGGTAGAGAGTTCCAGAGTAGGGGTGATGCGCGAGAGAAATCTTGTATACGATTGTGGGAAGAGGAGATAAGAGGGGAGTAGAGAAGGAGATCTTGTGAGGATCGGAGGTAAGTACCGGGAGACGAGGTCACAGATGTATGGAGGAGACAGGTTGTGGATGGCTTTGTATGTCATGGTTTGGGTTTTGAACTGGAGTGTCTGGGCAATGGGGAGCCAGTGAAGGGATTGACAGAGGGGAGAAGCCGGGGAATAGTGGGGGGACAGGTGGATTAGTCGGGCAGCAGAGTTTAGAATAGATTGGATGGGTGCGAGAGTGTTCAAGGGGAGGCCACATAGTAGGAGGTTGCAGTAGTCAAGGCGAGAGATGATGAGGGCATGGACAAGGGTCTTTGCAGATTCTTGGTTGAGGAATGTACGGATCCGTGAAATATTTTGGAGTTGAAGTCGGAAGAAAGTGGAAAGGGCTTGGATATGTGTTTTGAAGGAGAGATCAGTGTCAAAGATTACCCCGATGCAGCGAGCTTGTGGGACTGGGGAGAGTGGGCAGCAGTTTACTGTAATGAATAGGTTCATTGGGGCGGTCGCATGAGATGGGGGAAAGATGATGAATTCTGCTTTGTCCATGTTAAGTTTCAGAAATCTAGCGGAGAAGGAGGATGAAATAGTGGACAGACATTGAGGGATTCTGGTTAGTAGGGAGGTGATATCTGGTTCAGAGATGTAGATCTGTGTGTCATCAGCATAGAGATGATACTGAAAGCTGTTAGTTTCTATGAGCTGTCCCAGGCAAAAGGTGTAAATGGAGAAGAGCAGAGGCCCTAGGACTGAACCTTGCGGGACTCTGACAGATAGGGGGCAAGGTGAGGAGGTGGTATGAGAGTGGGAGACGCTGAATGTCCGGTCTGTTAGGTATGGCGAGATCCAGGATAGGGCCAAGTCTGTGATGCCAAGGGATGAGAGGGTCTGTAGTAATAGGGAATGGTCCACTGTGTCAAAGGCAGAGGACAGGTCCACGAGGAGGAGGACAGAGTAGTGTCGCTTGCTCTTGGTGGTTAATAGGTCATTGGTGACTTTAGTTAGGGCAGTTTCAGTGGAGTGGTGTGACCGGAAGCCAGATTGTAAGCGGTCGAAGAGGGAGCAAGAAGAGAGAAGGGAGGACAATTCAAGATAGATGTGTTGTTCCAGTTGTTTGGAGGCATAGGGGAGAAGTGATACAGGCTGATAGCTAGATACAGAGGATGGGTCAAGAGAGGGCTTTTTGAGGATAGGTGTGATTGAGGCATGTTTAAAGCTTCAGGGGAAAACACCAGTTGTTAGTGATAGGTTGAAGAGATGGGTTAGGGTTGGGATGAAGACTGTGGTGAGGTTTGGGATGAAGTGGGATGGGATCGGGTCAAGTGCACAGGTGGTGAGATGTGATCTTGATAGTAGAGTGGAGAGTCAATCTTCTGTAATTGTGGAGAAGTTGGTTTTGGAGGTGGAGGGTTGGGAAGTTGGGAGGAAGGGCTCTGGGGGTTGTTGACCAAAACTGTCTCTGATGTTATCAATCTTATGCTTGAAAAATGAGGCAAAGTCTTCAGCTGAGATGAATGGGGAGGGAGGAGGTGCTGGGGGAAGGAGGAGAGAATTGATGGTGTTGAATAATTGTTTAGGGTTGTGAGACAGGGAGGATTTGAGAGATGAGAAGTAGGTTTGTTTAGCTATGGCGAGTGTGGCCTTGAAAATAGTGAGGGACTGTTTGAATGCAATGAAGTGCTCGTTGGAGCGGGATCTTTTCCATCTCCGCTCAGCAGCCCTGGAAGCTCACCTCAGCTCTTTGGTCAGGCCGGTGTGCCAGGGAAGTCTGTTGATTTTACGAACTTTGGTATGTGTAAGAAGGGCAGCAGATTCCAAAGATACAGCTATTGAGTTATTATATAGAGCGGCAGCATCATCAGCATTGTGTAGGGAACTTATGTCTGTTAGAGGGAGAAGGGATTCAGAGAGTGAGTGGAGATCAAGGTGTTTAAGATTTCTGCGAGGGTGTGAAAGTTTGTGGGGTGGGGATTGAAGACATGGAGTGGAGAGGGAAGAGAATGTGAGTAGGTTGTGGTCAGAAAGAGGAAGAAGTGAGTTAGAGGGGTTAGATAGGGAGCAGAGGCGGGTGAAGATGAGGTCCAGTGTGTGACCATCTTTGTGGATGGCTGTAGAAGACCATTGAGTGAGGTCAAAGGAGGAAGTGAGAGATAGAAGTTTAGTGGCAGCTGGGAGGGAAGTGTCAATGGGGATGTTGAAGTCACTCATGATAATAGTGGGGATGTCCGCGGAATGGAAATGAAGTAGCCAGGTGGTGAAGTGGTGAAAAAAGGTGGTGACTGGCCCTGGGGGTCAGTAAATGACAGCCAGTTGGAGGTTGGAAGGGGAGTAGATGCTCACAGAGTGCACCTCAAAGGAAGGGAGGGTAACAGAGGGTGGCAGCAGGATTGGGGTGAAGGAGCAGTTATCTGACAGGAGAAAACCAACACCTCCGCCATGCTTGCTGCTGGGGCGGGGTGTGTGAGAAAGGTGGAAGCCGCCATATAAAAGTGCAGCAAGGGAGGCTATGTCAGAAGGGGTGAGCCAGGTTTCGGTGATGGCAAGGAGGGAACGTTTGGTAGTAATTACAAAAAGATCATGGATGTAGGAAGTAAAATAAAATAAATAGACACAAAACATATCAATCTAAATTTACCAATATCATAAAATATAATGTGTCATGAAAAAACAATCTCAAAATCACTGGAATTTGTTGAAGCGTTCAGAATCCAGAGTTATTACCACATAAATTGACACTGGTCAGATTTTAAAAATTTGGCTCCATCACTAAGGGGTTAATCCTTCCATTTTCTTTATATTGTAGGCCAATTACCCATACCTTTGAAGGACCTGTGGAGAAGCAATTTCTGCAAAGATCCTACATGTTGGGTTGTAGACAATCTGCTCTGGCCACTTCTCTCCACGGGCCTCATGGTAGCCGCATGTGTTGTTTCGCTTGTACCTGTGCCCTTGACATAAGATATCTAAATTAGTAAAGCATTTGACTGTCACTGTGAAAGGCAACCTCAAGGGATCACCACCAAAATAGCACAGAGGGTGTATAAACTAGGGAGAAAAGAAGAAAGCAAAGAGCCAAGCAATAGCCTTGACCATCATTGTAGACTGTAAAAGCAATGTGAAAATATTCTGATTTTCTTAGAAAGGGATTACTGCTAATATAGCTGCTTGAAGTCAGAGGTGACTTTAGATGACTTGGAACATCAGAAATAACTGTTTATAGTGGCATTATATAAGGGTTCATCACGTGTGGTTCACTTCCGCATCGGAGGTTAGTGGTGCCAGTAATGACATCACTACCCCACAAACCTGCTGAAACGTGGTAACGTGCACGAGTCCTGCTCATTAGTACAGAATACAATGTATTCAGGAGCACAGTGGCTAATTTTAGATTTAAGGCCCCCTTAAATGGTGTATTGGTGTAAAATACAGTGGTGTATTGGTGTAAAATACAGTGATGTATTTTATATTTTTGTAGCACAGTGGCTTATAATATACAGCTCTGACAAAAATTAAGAGACCACTGCAAAATGTTCAGTTTGTCTGATTTTTCTCTTTATAGGTATATTTTTGAGTAAAATGTAAATTGTTCTTTTATTCTATATACTTCTGACAACATGTCTCCTAGTTTCCAAGCAATAAATTTTGTATTAAATTTTTGTATAAATTTTGTGAAAAAAACAAAACAGTGCTTTCAGACCTCAAATAATGCAAAGAAAACAAGTTCATAATCATTTAGAAACAACAATACTAATGTTTTACCTCAGGAAGAGTTCAGAAATCAATATTTTGTGGAATAACCCTGATTTTTAATCACAGCGTTCATGTGTCTTGGCAAGATTTCCACCAGGCTTTCACATTGTTTCTGGCGCAAAAATTTAAGCAGTTCTTCTTTGTTTGATGGCTTGTGACTGTCCATAATCCTCTTGATTACATTCCAGAGGTTTTCAATGAGGTTTAGGTCTGGAGATTGGGCTGCCCATGTCAGGGTTTTGATGTGGTGGTCTCTTAATTTTTGCCAGAGCTGTATATTTTGTGGACACAGTGGTTAGTTATATGAATATATAGGAGACACAGCGCCCAATACATTTATTCAAAGGGCACATTTTAGGCAAGTTTGAGGGACACATGTATTCAGAGGCACAGCGTGTAGCAATTTTTATAAAGGGGCTTACATGTATGTGTGTAGAATTGCACATAGGTATGTATATGTGTACTACAAAGACAAGGAACCAAAAACATTGAGGTGACCTTGCAGAGAAAAGTTGTGGCCCGTAGAGGTCATAGTAAAGATCAGGAGCAGGTGGAGAAGAAAAGAAAGTGCAACTCTAAAGGGCACCTTAAATGTAAGGCACTGATTGTAATTATCTATATCATTGTATGGTGTGCAGAGTGATGATTAGTGACAGCATTCTTGTTTGTGAAACAACAATTCTCAGCATACTTTCTCCATTGCTAGGGTTATACTTGGAGGTCTGTTTTTGTGCAGTTCAATCTGATTTGGCAGGTTCATTAAGCTCTATGAAAAACCAGGGATGGGTGCTCACTCAGATGTGTCCCCCCTCTTCCCTGTTGTCCCTTATTACACACAACGTCCCTCACTTATCTATATATATAATTGTCTAAGGGTTTTTCTGTCTGTCTGTCTGTCTGTCTTTCTGTCTGTCTGTCTGTCTTGGAAATCCCGCCTCTCTGATTGGTCGAGGCCGCCAGGCCTCGACCAATCAGCAACGGGCACAGTATCGATGTAGAAATCCCGCGTCCGGCAGAGCGACGATGATGTCATAAAGGACGTAGACATCCCGCGTCTCTGATTGGTCGAGGCCGCCAGGCCTCGACCAATCAGCAACGGGCACAGCGACGATGATGTCATAAAGGATGTAGAAATCCCACGTTTCTGATTCAGCGACGGGCACAGTATCGACGTAGATGTCATAATGGTTGCCATGGCGATGATGATGTCATAAAGGTTGCTTCGACCAATCAGCGACGGGCACAGTCTGCCGCGAATTCTGGAATCATCATTGTCCATATACTACGGGGACATGCATATTCTAGAATACCCGATGCATTAGAATCGGGCCACAATCTAGTATTATATATAGTGCTGTCCCTTAATATTATATGCAGTATTGTCCCTTTTTACAGTGTCCTTTCTTATTATATAGTGTACTTCTTTAATATAATAGATATTGTTTTGTTTTACTATTACATACAGTGTCCTCCCTTATTGTATAGTGTACTTCTTTAATATTATATATGCGTTTTTTTTACTAGTCCTCCCTTGTTATCACATACATCAATAGAATACGCTCTGTGTTTTTCATATTTGTTTAATACCTGGGATTTAGGATGCAATGAATAGAGACCTACTGTATATACATTGAGTCGAGTGGCACAGATTAGCCTTCACACAAAGAAAAACATCTGTACAAAGCATCACGTGTGCCATTTATTAACCTCATTCGCTGAGTGCACCAAAATACATTGTCCCCCACAAGGGTCAAATTATGTGAGTAGAATATTTGCTACATTTTTTGCAAGTGTCTTCTTTATCTGAATATTAATCTACTTTCTTGTGCCTGAAGCAACAGTATTTAGATAGTATTTATTTTCAGCCACAGATATACTGTATGTGCAATAATTCTGCCGCTTGTGAATTTTTCCTACCAATTAGGAACCAAATGACACTGTGAACGCCAAAGGCTGGTGTAGACTATGTTGAAAATTTAGACATGAAGGCTATGTTCACACAACACATTCACATTTATTGTTTTTAGCAGCAATTTTCCAAAATTGCTGGAAAATGTACGTATTTTTACAATGAATTTGGAAAATTGTGGCAAAAAAGGTAGGGTGGATGCATCGTGAGGACATTAAAGGGTTGTCTTAACTCGGCAGTGATCCTATGGGGTTCTGAAATACCTTGTTAAAATTCGGCAGGGTGTATGGGACTGCTGGAGATAAACGATTACAGTGCTCAGCCATCTCCCACTGTCCTGAAGACAATGACTACAGCATGTGCAGCCACCACTCAATTCCAATAGGGCATTTCAGAGCCTCAATCATTGTATCTTTGGGAGTCCCAGATATCAGATCCCCTATCAATCCTATCTTGTGAATTTAGGGCACTTATTGTATCAAATTGGTCCAATATCTTTGCTTTACTTATTTTTGAAATATACCAATACATTTTACATTGTATTTCAAAGACATTAGCTATTTGTCGCACTAAGTTACACTGTTGTTCTGTATGCATTGGCCTTGTGTTCATGTCTTTTGCTACTTTCAATGAAACAATTCCCGAAGGCATTCGCTGACCTAATAATGCATGAAGACATTCATCTAGAAATAGCAACAATAGTAAGATCTTGGTTATGGAATCGGCTACGTATACCTGAGGCGAGCGGTCAGGTCCAGACATCAGTAATAATAAGTAGTTGCTAGAATGAGAATTATGCTTCCACTATCTACATATAATAATGGGCGTCTTTTAAATGGGATTTCTCGAGGATCTGAAGCTAAGCCTGTCCTTGGAGAATGGGTGTGTGAGCGAAGACAGAAAAAACAATTGTGTAGATCGTGTGACCCAAAATTTTTAAGAAAAAGTTTAACCTTTATTAGATAATATTTTCCGAATAAGAAATAAAGGGCACGCTACAGCACAGAAAACTAAATTTCATTATCACATTTTCTTCTTGGAAAAGTCATAGACAAAAGGAAGGTTGAGAGGTTGCTCAATTATTAAGCCCATGGGGTAATATGTAGTCTATTGTGCAGTTTATGAGGTTTAAAAAAAAATATATATATATTTGGTGTAAGATTTAGATTTGGTTTGCTTCTCAATAGGATTATTTTTTTTCTCTTTTTTTGAGCATGCTAGTGGATTTGAGGGTGCAAAATCTGCATTGTATTAGTAAGACTAAAACAAAGCACCAAAAAGCAGTTTTGTAGTCAAAATATGAGAAAATGTATATTTATTATTCAATAGAACAGGTAAAAGGCACAGCAGGACAGGTCCTACAGTAAAGCAGCACACATGGAAAACGGGCAGTTAACGGCGCAGGAGTAAATCTAGGAGAGGGATAACAACATAAGTCCCTAAACGTAATCATATGAGTCCATCATGATCAATACACATCACAGCCGGCAATAGGCTAACTAGAGATCATGTACTCTGACGCAGAAATAAGCACCAAAGGGGGAATAATAATAATAGACATACGTCAATGCCAATTCCAGACACCACGCCGTCCACAGCCCACCCCGACGCACCCTGAGGAAGGAGTCCTGCGCCTCCAGTCTTCATGCGATGACGTCCTCTTCCTTGCTTCCGGTCGCGGCTCCTGCGCAGGCGTACTTTATCTGCCCTTTGTGCTGCCCTCAACAGGGCACGAGAGACAAAACCTGAAGCAGACATTACACTAGAGTTTGTAAAGACCAAACTTATAGATGAATATCAAAGAAGGAAAGAGCAAACAAACCATTCCACTGAAAGGGATAGTGAAAATGCTCTTAAAGCGACAGACAAGAAGCCCCATAATACAGAGACAAGAGAATGTTTCAGATGTAAGAAAAAGGGACATTTGAAGAAAGGCTGTACTATATGGAAAGCAGAACAACAGAAATTGCACCAAAAGGAGAATAAACAGAATGTAAAAAGCACAATTTCTAACCCACATGCAGATCACTGAAATTGTACTTATAAAGTAACTGATAAAGAGTCATCGTCAGGATGGTTTATTGACTCAAGAGCAATAAGTCACATGACTAGTGATAAAAGCTTCTTGAACTGAACTTGATGAAAATAAGAAGGAAGCAATTTATCTTGCAGATGGGAGTAAAATAACCGCAGAAGGTATTGGACAAGGAATGCTAATCTGTCCTGATAGATTTGGGCATAATTCAAAATTACTAGTAAAGGATATATTATTTGGGCATAATTCAAAATTACTAGTAAAGGATGTGTTATATGTTCCAGGACTAGAAAGTGGATTGTTATAAGTAAAGCGTTTGACAGCCAAAGGACTTACTGTAAAATTTAAAGATGATAATTGTACAATCCTAGTGGGAGATAAGGTAATAATTAATGTCAAAGCATGTGAACAATTATATAATCTAGACACTAGTGTTGAGCATTTCGATACTGCAAATATCGGGTATCGGCCTATATTCGCTGTATCGGATTTCCGATACTGAGTTCCGATACTTTTAAGATATCGGATACCGGAATCGGAAGTACCTATAGTGCAATGATGCACTATAATGGAGTGTGGGCGGTGCGTGGGCGGAGATTGCGTGTGTGCGGACGGGGTCTGTGCGTGACCGTGGGGGGCTCAGTGCAGGCCTGCCGGGGGTCTGTACGGGCCTGCCGGGGGTCTGTACAAGCCTCTCGGGGGTCTGTGCGGCCTACCGGGGGTCTGTACGGGCCTCTCGGTGGTTTGTGCGGCCTCTCGGGGGTCTGTGCGGCCTGCCAGGGGTCTTTGTGTTTGTGTGGAGGCATCGTCCGATGGGACTACAAGTCCCATCTGGCTATGCCTGCTACAATGGCACTGATTGACACATTACTCAATGATGGGACAGTAGTAGTCCCATCATCCGGCTAATGTGTTGAATGTTAAAAAAAAAAAACTACATACATACATACAACATACTACATACATACAACATACATACTACAAGCATACAACATACATACTGCATACATACAACATACATACTACATACAGTACATACTACATACATACATACTACATACATACTACATACAACATACATACTACATATTACATACAATCCTCATACTATATACATACTACATACACACAACATACATACTACATACATAGTAACATAGTAACATAGTAACATAGTTAGTAAGGCCGAAAAAAGACATTTGTCCATCCAGTTCAGCCTATATTCCATCATAATAAATCCCCAGATCTACGTCCTTCTACAGAACCTAATTGTATGATACAATATTGTTCTGCTCCAGGAAGACATCCAGGCCTCTCTTGAACCCCTCGACTGAGTTCGCCATCACCACCTCCTCAGGCAAGCAATTCCAGATTCTCACTGCCCTAACAGTAAAGAATCCTCTTCTATGTTGGTGGAAAAACCTTCTCTCCTCCAGACGCAAAGAATGCCCCCTTGTGCCCGTCACCTTCCTTGGTATAAACAGATCCTCAGCGAGATATTTGTATTGTCCCCTTATATACTTATACATGGTTATTAGATCGCCCCTCAGTCGTCTTTTTTCTAGACTAAATAATCCTAATTTCGCTAATCTATCTGGGTATTGTAGTTCTCCCATCCCCTTTATTAATTTTGTTGCCCTCCTTTGTACTCTCTCTAGTTCCATTATATCCTTCCTGAGCACCGGTGCCCAAAACTGGACACAGTACTCCATGTGCGGTCTAACTAGGGATTTGTACAGAGGCAGTATAATGCTCTCATCATGTGTATCCAGACCTCTTTTAATGCACCCCATGATCCTGTTTGCCTTGGCAGCTGCTGCCTGGCACTGGCTGCTCCAGGTAAGTTTATCATTAACTAGGATCCCCAAGTCCTTCTCCCTGTCAGATTTACCCAGTGGTTTCCCATTCAGTGTGTAATGGTGACATTGATTCCTTCTTCCCATGTGTATAACCTTACATTTATCATTGTTAAACCTCATGGAAATTGTGTGTAAATGGGTTAGTAACTGGCTTAGTGATAGAAAGCAGAGGGTGGTTATAAATGGTATAGTCTCTAACTGGGTCGCTGTGACCAGTGGGGTACCGCAGGGGTCAGTATTGGGACCTGTTCTCTTCAACATATTCATTAATGATCTGGTAGAAGGTTTACACAGTAAAATATCGATATTTGCAGATGATACAAAACTATGTAAAGCAGTTAATACAAGAGAAGATAGTATTCTGCTACAGATGGATCTGGATAAGTTGGAAACTTGGGCTGAAAGGTGGCAGATGAGGTTTAACAATGATAAATGTAAGGTTATACACATGGGAAGAAGGAATCAATGTCACCATTACACACTGAATGGTAAACCACTGGGTAAATCTGACAGGGAGAAGGACTTGGGGATCCTAGTTAATGATAAACTTACCTGGAGCAGCCAGTGCCAGGCAGCAGCTGCCAAGGCAAACAGGATCATGGGGTGCATTAAAAGAGGTCTGGATACACATGATGAGAGCATTATACTGCCTCTGTACAAATCCCTAGTTAGACCACACATGGAGTACTGTGTCCAGTTTTGGGCACTGGTGCTCAGGAAGGATATAATGGAACTAGAGAGAGTACAAAGGAGGGCAACAAAATTAATAAAGGGGATGGGAGAACTACAATACCCAGATAGATTAGCGAAATTAGGATTATTTAGTCTAGAAAAAAGACGACTGAGGGGCGATCTAATAACCATGTATAAGTATATAAGGGGACAATACAAATATCTCGCTGAGGATCTGTTTATACCAAGGAAGGTGACGGGCACAAGGGGGCATTCTTTGCGTCTGGAGGAGAGAAGGTTTTTCCACCAACATAGAAGAGGATTCTTTACTGTTAGGGCAGTGAGAATCTGGAATTGCTTGCCTGAGGAGGTGGTGATGGCGAACTCAGTCGAGGGGTTCAAGAGAGGCCTGGATGTCTTCCTGGAGCAGAACAATATTGTATCATACAATTAGGTTCTGTAGAAGGACGTAGATCTGGGGATTTATTATGATGGAATATAGGCTGAACTGGATGGACAAATGTCTTTTTTCGGCCATACTAACTATGTTACTATGTTACTATGTTACTATGTTACTATGTTACTATCTGCCACCTTTCAGCCCAAGTTTCCAACTTATTCAGATCCATCTGTAGCAGAATACTATCTTCTCTTGTATTAACTGCTTTACATAGTTTTGTATCATCTGCAAATATCAATATTTTACTGTGTAAACCTTCTACCAGATCATTAATGAATATGTTGAAGAGAACAGGTCCCAATACTGACCCCTGCGGTACCCCACTGGTCACAGCGACCCAGTTAGAGACTATACCATTTATAACCACCCTCTGCTTTCTATCACTTAGCCAGTTACTAACCCATATACACACATTTTCCCCCAGAACAAGCATTCTCATTTTGTGTACCAACCTCTTGTGCGGCACGGTATCAAACGCTTTGGAAAAATCGAGATATACCACGTCCAATGACTCACCGTGGTCCAGCCTATAGCTTACCTCTTCATAAAAACTGATTAGATTGGTTTGACAGGAGCGATTTCTCATAAACCCATGCTGATATGGAGTTAAACAGTTATTCTCATTGAGATAATCCAGAATAACATCCCTCAGAAACCCTTCAAATATTTTACCAACAATAGAGGTTAGACTTACTGGCCTATAATTTCCAGGTTCACTTTTAGAGCCCTTTTTGAATATTGGCATACAACATACTTACAACATACATACATACAACATACATGCAACATACTACATGCATACAACATACATACAACATATTACATACATACTACATACATACATACAACATACATACATACCACATACATACAACATACTACATGCATACAACATACATACTAAATACATACTACATACATACATACAACATACATACTACATACAGTACAGAACAAACGTTTGGACACACCTTCTCATTTAAAGATTTTTCTGTATTTTTATGACTATGAAAATTGTACATTCACACTGAAGGCATCAAAACTGTGAATGAACACATGTGGAATTATATACTTAGCAAAAAAGTGTGAAACAACTGAAAATATCTTACATTCCAGGCTCTTCAAAGTAGCCACCTTTTGCTTTCATGACTGCTTTGCACACTCTTGGCATTCTCTTGATGAGCTTCAAGAGGTAGTCACCGGGAATGGTCTTCCAACAATCTTGAAGGAGTTCCCAGAGATGCTTAGCATTTGTTGGCCCTTTTGCCTTCACTCTGCGGTCCAGCTCACCCCAAACCATCTCGATTGGATTCAGGTCTGGTGACTGTGGAGGCCAGGTCATCTGGCGTAGCACCCCATCACTCTCCTTCTTGGTCAAATAGCCATTACACAGCCTGTAGGTGTATTTGGGGTCACTGTCCTATTGATAAAGAAATTGATGGTCCAACTAAACGCAAACCGGATGGAATAGCAGGCTGCTGTAAGGTGCTGTGGTAGCCATGCTGGTTCAGTATGCCTTCAATTTTGAATAAATCCCCAACAGTGTCACCAGCAAAGCACCTCCACACCATCACACCTCCTCCTCCATGCTTCACGGTGGGAACCAGGCATGTAGAGTTCATTCGTTCACCTTTCTGTGTCGCACAAAGACATGGTGGGTGGAAGCAAAGATCTCAAATTTAGACTAAACCAGCACAGATTTCCACTGGTCTAATGTCCATTCCTTGTGTTCTTTAGCCCAAACCAGTCTCTTCTGCTTGTTGCCTGTCCTTAGCAGTGGTTTCCTAGCAGTTATTTTACCATGAAGGCCTGCTGCACAAAGTCTCCTCTTTACAGTTGTTGTAGAGATGTGTCTGCTGCTAGAACTCTGTGTGGCATTGACCTGGTCTCTAATCTGAGCTGCTGTTAACCTGTGATTTCTGAGGCTGGTGACTTGGATAAACTTATCCTCAGAAGCAGAGGTGACTCTTGGTCTTCCTTTCCTGGGGCAGTCCTCATGTGAGCCAGTTTCTTTGTAGCGCTTGATGGTTTTTGCAACTGCACATGGGGACAGTTTCAAAGTTTTCCCAATTTTTCAGAGTGACTGACCTTCATTTCTTAAAGTAATGATGGCCACTCGTTTTTCTTTACTTAGCTGCTTTTTTCTTGCCATAATACAAATTCTAACAGTCTATTCAGTAGGACTATCAGCTGTGCATCCACCACACTTCTGCTCAACACAACTGATGGCCCCAACCCCATTTATAAGGCAAGAAATCCCACTTATGAAACCTGACAGGGCACACCTGTGAAGTGAAAACCATTTCTGGTGACTACCTCTTGAACCTCATCAAGAGAATGCCAAGAGTGTGCAAAGCAGTCATCAAAGCAAAAGGTGGCTACTTTGAAGAACCTAGAATATAAGACAAATTTTCAGTTGTTTCACACTTTTTTGTTAAGTATATAATTCCACATGTGTCAATTCATAGTTTTGATGCCTTCAGTGTGAATTTACAATTTTCATAGTCACGAAAATACAGAAAAATCTTTAAATGAGAAGGTGTGTCCAATCTTTTGGTCTGTACTGTACTTGTTGTACTTTGGTTTCACTTCCTCTCTGGTAAAAGGTCTTTTAGACTTCCTGTTATGCTGTATTAAGAAGCTGATGCATGTACCTCGTTCTGTGAAGATAAAAGTTGAATTACCCCGTATAATCTACTCTCCCAAGTTTCTTCTACGACCAAACTATGCACACTTTTATCATAATAAGTATTTATATACAGAGGGTGAAATAAACATTGAACACGTCACCAATTTTCTAACTAAATATATTTCTAAAGGTGCGATTTACAAGAAATTTTCATCAGTTGTTGGTAACAACCCATCCAATCCACACAGGCAAAGAAATCAAACCATAGATGTTCATGAATTAAAGGAGTTGTCCACTACTAGGAAAACCCCTTCTTGATCAAAATATTTGGCCCCATAAAATAATAAAGCCTATACTCACCTCCCATATTGGCGCTGTTCCCACAGTGTCGGCACATGCTCTCCCGGGACTCGCCTGTGTGGTTGTGACACGTGATGTTGATGCCCAATTAGCACTTGTGTCACTGTCTCCGCCATTGGACAAATCGAACATGAAGAGGAAGTCTGAGCTGCAGCTGATCTTAGACTCCAGCTTCCTGCTTAATTCAACAGGAGATGGAGACATTGACATCAGAGCTGATTGGGCACTGGTGTCACATGCCACAACATCAGCAAGGGCGTGGCGCTTCTGATCGGCAGTAAGGCTACGTCTGTAAATTGTTACCGCCGGTAAATCATTGCCACCGTCAGCGCACTGCAGGGTCATGCTGTCAGATGTCAGTGTGACCCTGCAGAGATTCTGTGACTATTACCTGCGGTAAAAAGCTTAACACAGGTCAGCAAGGGTTGGCTGAGGAGAGACTCATACTCCCATTAGGCTACAGCTGCTGTCACTGATAACAGTGATAGCAGGAGCCTCTGATGGGAGAAGTAGTCTCTCGTCAGCTGGCGCCTGTGTTTAAACTTAAAAAAAATAAAACATGTAAAATAATTAAATACATATTCAAATAAAAATCAAAAACACATTGTGCTCACCTAACACCAAATCCCCGATGCCATTGTCCTCTGTAAACAATCAAAAATAATAAACAACTATATAGTCCAAAAAATCCAGAGTGTACCACGGTGATCTCACTCATAGAACAGTCGCTTTGGGAGATGTGACTGCTCTAACCAGCCACCGGCGATACACTGAGAAGAGCATCATCACTACCGCAGTGTATACCACTGAGCTGCCGTGAGCGAGGTCACACGAATTAATCAGCTAATGAGCTCTGGTGATCTCACAGTGCCACCACTGCATGAGAACTTTCTTACGCAGCAGTGGTGCCATAAGTGAAATCACTGGGGCTCATCAGCTGATGAATTCTGGTGAACTTTCTCAGTGCAGCTCAGCACACACACTGCAGGAGAGAAAACACGCTATTGTCAGTGTGTTGCCGGCTATCCTTGAGTCATCAGGATCGTCGTGGGACATTAAGTATTATTATCTTCTCGATGGACAGGTGAGCAATATTGTTGTTTACTATTTTAATTCATTTACAGGGGATGTTGGCTTCAGTGGACTGGGCAATGATGTGAGTGTGGTTTATTTTAGATTAAATAAAGGAGTCTGTGTCATTATTTCAATTAAAGGACTTTATTCTGGGTGTTTTTTTTTAATACTATCACTATGGGGTTAGTAATGGGATCGTCTTATAGATGCCTCTCCATTGCTAACCCAAGGGATTGATGTCAGATGACAACACAAAGCCGACATCAACCCCCCAACTATCACCCCTCTTGCCACCACACCAGGGCAAGTGGGAAGAGCGAGTGAGGCTAAGTGTCAGAATTGGCTCATATTATGGATGCAACATTTCTGGGGTGGCTGAAAGTTTTTTTAGTCTGGGAGGGAGCCAATATCCATGGCCCCTTCCTAGGCTATTAATATCAGCCTGCAGCTGTCTGCTTAGTCTTTGCTGGTTAGATTTTATAGGGGGACCCTATGGCAATTTTTTTCTGGGGTCCCCTTGTAAACTAGTCAGTAATGGCTAAGCAAACAGCTGTGAGCTGATATTAATAGCCTGGGAACCTTTGTTGCTATTGGCTCCTTACCATAATTTTAATATCAGCCCTCATCTGTCAGATTTCCCTCTGCTGGTTATGAAAATTATGCAGGAGTCAATATCATTTTTTATTTAGTTATTTTTTTAAATTAACTGTTGCTGTTTGGTTACAGCCTATGTAGGTTAATTCTGTTAACGCTTCTACAAGCTGGTGACTGTGGGTGTGTGTTTTTATTTAACTCTTTACTTACTGGTTTGGTAATGAGGGTGTCTGGCTGACACCTCTTCATTACTAAATCTAGGGCTTGGGGACAGCTGCTGACACCAAGCCCTAATCCCATTATCCTGATGCTACTGTATCAAAATGAAAAAGAAGGTGCAGAACCAAGAAATTACATCACAAAACATTTTTTAAATATCTTTAGCTCAAAAAAGCAATCATTGCTGTACAAAAACGCATTCAAAAACCTCATACAAAAATGCACCTAAAACGCACGTTTTTGGAGCAACATTTTTGCTGCCAAGAGATGCAGAAGCCTTGCAGAGATTTCTGCAAGCAAATACTCAATGCGCGCACATACACTTACGCATCCAAAGTGATTGGCAAATGGATTTCCAGTTGCTTACCCTATATTATTATTTACTCACCCACTCCCCTTAAATACAGTTAGGGCCAGAAATATTTGGACAGTGACACAAGTTTTGTTATTTTAGCTGTTTACAAAAACATGTTCAGAAATAAAATTATATATGTAATATGGGCTGAAAGTGCACACTCCCAGCTGGAATATGATAGTTTCCACATCCAAATCGGAGAAAGGGTTTAGGAATCATAGCTCTGTAATGCATAGCGTCCTCTTTTTCAAGGGACCAAAAGTAATTGGACAATGGACTCTAAGGGCTGCAATTAACTCTGAAGGCGTCTCCCTCGTTAACCTGTAATCAATGAAGTAGTTAAAAGGTCAGGGGTGAATTCCAGGTGTGTGGTTTTGCATTTGGAAGCTGTTGCTGTGAGCAGACAACATGCGGTCAAAGGAACTCTCAATTGAGGTGAAGCAGAACATCCTGAGGCTGAAAAAAAAGAAAAAATCCATCAGAGAGATATCAGACATGCTTGGAGTAGCAAAATCAACAGTTGGGTACATTCTGAGAAAAAAGGAATTGACGGGTGAGCTTGGGAACTCAAAAAGGCCTGGGCGTCCACGGATGACAACAGTGGTGGATGATCGCCGCATACTTAATTTGGTGAAGAAGAACCCGTTCACAACATCAACTGAAGTCCAGAACACTCTCATTGAAGTAGGTGTATCTGTCTCTAAGTCAACAGTAAAGAGAAAACTCCATGACAGTAAATACAAAGGGTTCACATCTAGATGCAAACCATTCATCAATACCAAAAATAGACAGGCCAGAGTTAAATTTGCAGAAAAACACCTCAAGAAGCCAGCTCAGTTCTGGAAAAGTATTCTATGGACAGATGAGACAAAGATCAACCTGTACCAGAATGATGGGAAGAAAAAAGTTTGGAGAAGAAAGGGAACGGCACATGATCCAAGGCACACCACATCCTCTGTAAAACATGGTGGAGGCAACGTGATGGCATGGGCATGCATGGCTTTCAATGGCACTGGGTCACTTGTGTTTATTGATGACATAAGAGCAGACAAGAGTAGCCGGATGAATTCTGAAGTGTACCGGGATATACTTTCAGCCCAGATTCAGCCAAATGCTGCAAAGTTGATTGGACGGCGCTTCATAGTATAGATGGACAATGACCCCAAGCATACAGCCAAAGCTACCCAGGAGTTCATGAGTGCCAAAAAGTGGAACATTCTGCAATGGCCAAGTCAATCTCCAGATCTAAACCCAATTGAGCATGCATTTCACTTGCTCAAAGCCAGACTTAAGACGGAAAGACCCACAAACAAGCAAGACCTGAAGGCTGCGGCTGTAAAGGCCTGGCAAAGCATTAAGAAGGAGGAAACCCAGCGTTTGGTGATGTCCATGGGTTCCAGACTTAAGGCAGTGATTGCCTCCAAAGGATTTGCAACAAAATATTGAAAATAAAAATATTTTGTTTGGGTTATGTTTATTTGTCCAATTACTTTTGACCTCCTAAAATGTGGAGTGTTTGTAAAGAAATGTGTACAATTCCTACATTTTCTATCAGATATTTTTGTTCAACCCTTCAAATTAAACGTTACAATCTGCACTTGAATTCTGTTGTAGAGGTTTCATTTCAAATCCAATGTGGTGGCATGCAGAGCCCAACTCGCGAAAATTGTGTCACTGTCCAAATATTTCTGGCCCTAACTGTATATTTTTTCCACTGCTATTCATGGCTTTTGTAGTATGTTCGTTCAAGTATGTTTAACCCAGGACTTTTATATTTGGTTTATGGGTATACATTTCATTGATAACTAATCTTCACTAATGGAACATACACCTAATGTTTAAGGAATATCAATTAATACATAAGCTATCATCACATTTTACGCTGTTTGTAACACTTATTAATGGAAAAGTGACTAACCACTTGAAGAATTTGCGAAAGATTTAATGTGCAGAAATTTTCGGAATTTGCTTCTGCACTTATTCAGCAAAAGGGCCTTCAAAAGGTAAAAAAAAATAAAAACAGTCCTCATACTCGTCTCTCCAACCCTTCTGGTACTCACCATCCGTCCTTTCTTTGCTAATTTTTTTGATTCTCTGCTACTCGTACTGGAATTCTGGTCTTTTCAGCCTGAGCTGGGATTTCCGGCATTCATGTTTTTTACGCATGCGCACTGAATGATACAATGCACATTGTGATATCAAAGCCCTCGCGGGCAGGGTCCTCCCTCCTTATGTACTCGTGTGCCTTGTTATCTGCTCATGTTTAATGTATTTGTCTATATTTGCCCCGTATTCACATGTAAAGCGCCATGGAATAAATGGCGCTATAAAAATGTATAATAATAATAAAAATAATAATAATCAAGACTTTCCGCACACTTGGATTCCAGGATGAGTGGAGGGGGATCAGAAGATTCAGCAAGGACCAAACTTGCGACACTCAGTAGCAGGGGGGCCAGAAAGGTGAGCGGTAAAGTATTTTTTTATCTTTTACATCTTATGTTTTTTATGCTCTAGGTGTCTGTAGAGAACCCAGGGTATAAGGGACAAGAACTTATTATTATTATTATTATTATTATTATACATTTTTGTAGCACCATTTATTCATGGCGCTTTACATGTGAAAGGGGCAGACATAGAAAAGCACAATAAGCATGAGCAAAACAAGGCACACACAAGTACATAAGGAGGGAGGACCCTGCCCGCGAGGGCTCACAGTCTGCAGGGGATGGGTGAGGATACACTAGGAGAGGGTAGAGCTGGTCGTGCGGCAGTTCAGCAGACTAAGGATCATTGCAGGTTGTAGGCTTGTCGGAAGAGGTGGGTCTTCAGGTTCTTTTTGAAGGTTTCCGTGGTAGGTGAGAGTCTGATGTGTTGGGGTAGAGAGTTCCAGAGTATGGGGGAGGCACGGGAGAAGTCTAGTATGCGGTTGTGGGAAGAAGAGATAAGAGGGAAGTAGAGAAGGAGGTCTTGAGAGGATCGAAGGTTGCGTGTGGGTAAATACTGGGAGACCATGTCACAGATGTATGGAGGAGACAGGTTGTGGATGGCTTTGTATGTCATAGTTAGGGTTTTCAACTGGAGCCTATGGACAATAGGAAGCCAGTGAAGTGCTTGGCAGAGAGGAGAGGCTGGGAAATAATGGGGAGACAGGTGGATTAGTTGGGCAGCAGAGTGTAGGATAGACTGGAGTGGTGCCAGAGTCCTAGAGGAGAGGCCAGAGAGTAGGAGGTTGCAGTAGTCGAGGCAGGAGATGATAAGGGCGTGCACTAGCATTTTTGTGGTTTTATGGTCAAGGAATGCACGGATCCAAGAAATATTTTTGAGTTTGAGTTGGCAGGAGGAGGCCAGGGCTTGGATATGTGGCTTGAAAGAGAGGGCAGAGTTGAGGATCACCCTGAGGCACTGAGCATGTGGGACTGGGGAAAGTGAGCAGCCATTGACATTGATGGATAGGTCTTATGGAGGGGCAGAGTGAGATGGGGAAAGATGATGAATCCTGTTTTGTCCATGTTCAATTTTAGAAAGCGAGCAGAAAAAAAAGCTGAAATAGCAGACAGACATTGTGGGATTTTGGTCAGTAAGGAAGGACGTGAGGTCGGGTCCAGATAGGTAGATCTGCATGTCATCGGTGTAGAGATGATACTGCAAACTGTGGGACTCTATGAGCTGTCCCAGGCTGAAGGTGTAGATGGAGAAGAGGGGCCCTAGGATGGAGCCTTGGGGAACACCGACAGACAGGGTGTGAGGTGAGGAGATGGTGTGGGAGAGGGAGACACACCATCAGCAAATTGAAAAACCATACAGACTGGCGAATTTGAATGTCGCCTGATCAGCTCATTTCTAATAACCATTGTTGAAATACTGTATATGCATGTTTTAACTAAGACTTTGCAAGCAGTCTGCTTTTTATTCTCGGTGTATCCTTTGGTTGCAACCTTTGTTACCATGTTTGCATAGACATATTCTGGTCTGGCAATTAGCAGGAGAGGTAAGTACCAGAAATTGCTTTAATAGCATAAAGGCCCAAATACTTGTAATTTTCAAAGGTTTCACCTAGAACTCTGGATGCAATTTTCATGTTCATAAAAAAATCATCTAAATATGCAAAGGAATAAAGAGCAGGGTCACCAGATCCCCTAACCTGCTGTAATTATGAAATGCACAGGTCACGACACACTAAGAAATAACCTACTTTTAAGTGAATAGCTCCTTTCCCAACAGCAATATACTCCAGTTAAGGATATTATTATCCATAATTACACTCTCGGGTCGTTGTGATCAAAGTCAAAATGTATGAGGCCGGCATAAGTAATGGAAGCAAAGAAACGACATGAAAAGTATAATAAATTCAATCCATATTTTATTATTTCGGCCTAAAATAAATTCAGACGAAGGTATCTTGTGCTTGTCATGAATGATCTTACTCCAGTCTGACCAATGATATATGATAGCCTGAGAGAATTTATAGCACCACTGTGATAAAATACATACGTACAGGGACGTATCTGTAGTGACGTATGTATAGGGCCGCGTCCAGAAGCAGCGGTCCCACCTGTGGCCCAGTGATTGAGAGACCTAAAGGCCCTTCTTCCACATAATATAACATCGATATATTAGAAATGGTTTATGGTCAGTTACAGATTTTGCATCGGTGACTAGCTTCAAGCTACTCCCCAATATATAGAAATTTATAGGATGCTTAGACCCTTAATGCCTCATTACAGATATATCCATCACGGAGCGAGTCGGGTGTGTGGAACAGGTTCAGAAGTTGAGACCGCTCTAAATAAAGAAGTTACCGATTAAATGAAAAAAAAAAAGCGCTAAATTAAAAAGTCTAAATATCCGCCATTGGAGCAGAGCTCCACCCGCTGCTGCTAAAGGGAATCTGTTATTCTTCAGGACGTATATGACCTATTAATATGGGCATACAGGTAATAGAAATGTTACACTAGTCCTACCTGTATGCCTCATATTAATGGTCTTGTTGAGAAATGTTATATTCTGTCCTTATGCTAATGATTTCTTCCAGGCTGCGGGGCGTGCGGTGCTAAAAGAAATCCCTGCCCCCTGTCTTCATTGTAATACTACCCCTCCCATGCACGTCAGTTACGGCCCTGGAATCCTGCGCCTGCACCTGCACCCTGCACTCCCTCAAAAATCCAAACCTCATCCTCTCTTCTATGGGCAGTGCATTCAGGGATCTTCTGAGCAGGTGCCAGCGACTTCTGCTCAGGTGACCTCCAGTGCGCACAACGTTAAGGTGCTCTCCCCACTTGCTTCCTGCATAATCATCGCTATGTACACATGGTTCCTAGCGATGACTATGCAGAGGGGAAGTGGGGAGAACATCTGATAGTCATGCATGCCGAAGGTCACAATGATGTGTGTGAATAGGCAACTACTATACTACCAATAGCCACTATGTCCTATATTATATTTTAAGGGACACCTTAACACTATCTACAATCCAACCCCATTGTCAGAAATGTTTTTAGTCATTGTACAATGAAGCCACACAATGCATTGTGGTGACATTTGAGTGTGAGGAAATGTATATTATGATATTCAAGGGTTCAGAAGATGTATTTAGGGGCCTCATAGATAGAGGGCTCATTACCAACTAAAATGCAACTTTTGTTAATCTGTTAAACTGTTTTTAAGAGATTGAGATAATGAATATAATAATTACAGTGCTACGCGCCTATCTCAGCTGGGCTGGGCTCGTTTCCTTCCCTTTTGGCCACCTCCATTTGCTGTGCTCCATGTCAGGTTTTACAAGGCCCAGTTGGATACACCCCAGTGTATGAGTGTTAAGACAGTACTAACTGTGAAGAGCTGCTATTTGTTTGAACTTTGTCTATTTCCAGCTTTTCAGTTGCTTTCATTTCCTCAGACTTAAGAATCATAGACTGTTAGAGGTGGAAGGGACCTCAACCGTCATTGTGTGAAACCCCCTGTTCAATGCAAGACTCACTAAACCATCTCAGACAGATGTCTGTCCAGCCTAAGTTTAAAGACTTCCATTGAAGGAGAACTCACAGTCACCACCTATCATGGCAGCCTGTTCCACTCATTGATCACCCTCACTGTCAAAAAGGTTTTTCTAATATCTAATCTGTATCTTCTCCCTTTCAGTTTCCTTCCATTGCGTCCCGTGTTTATATGTGCAAATGAGAATAGTCATGATCCCTCTACACTGTGACAAACCTTCAGATATTTGTAGACAGTTATTAAGTCTCCTCTTAGCCTTCTTTTTTGCAAGCTAAACATTCCCAGATCTTTTAACCGTTCCTCGTAGGATATACCTTGCAGTCCGCTCACCATCCTCGTAGCTCTTCTCTGATCTTGCTCCAGTTTTTCAATGTCTTTTTTTAAAATGTGGTGCCCAGTACTGAACACAGTACTCAAGAAGAGGCCTTACCAATGAGGAGTAAAGGGGGATAATCACCTCATGTGATCTAGACTTTATGCTTTTCTTAATACATCCTAGAACTGTGTTTGCCTTTTTCTGCTGCATCACACTGTTGACTCATGTGCAGTCTGTGATCTATTAGTACACCCACGTCTTTTTCACACATGCTGTTGCTTAGTTCTATTCCTTCCATTCTATAGATGTAATTTTTGTTTTTATTGCCCAGATGTAGAATCTTGCATTTCTCTCTGTTAAATGCCAGCCTCTTAGGTGCTGCCCATTGTTCAAACTTCTCTAGATCCTTCTGAATCATTTCTAGGTCTTATCTAGTGTAAGCTATCCCTCCCAGTTTTGCATTGTTGGCAAATTTGATTAGTTTACCTTCAGTTGCTTATCTATATCATTTATAAAAATGTTGAATAACACTGGGGCCAGGACAGAGCCTTGTGGTACCCCACTTAAAATACTCCAATTTTATGTGCAACAATGATTTACTGCACTCTGAATATGATCACTGAGCCAGTTATGAATCCACCTACCAGAAGCCTTGTGAGTCCAATACTTCTGTGATTCTGCATCTTGCGCTTACAACTCCACAAGACCAACTGTCTGACCCATTATTTGCAGTAAGCATTTAAAGACTATGAACTGACTCCTACAGACTGTTAGCTACATTTTATCTTTGCAAACTCTTGTGATTTCAATGAACCCTCTGCCTTGCTGGTTAACCTTCTGCTAGCTCTCTGAGGCTTTTCCCATTGTTTGCTGTGAACATCACAAACTGCTATTAGAGACTGTTCACATTTGATGATTCTGCAACTGTATCTGTGTGTTACTTCAGATCTACCATTGTCCTCTTTATCTGCCCTCCTAGTACTCTTACTCCAACATGTCCTGCTTCTCCTGTTTGACTGCTATCTAGCATCACCAGTTGTCCGGGTCCTACTGTTCCATGCGCCTTCTAGCTTTGCGTACCGTCGCCCTGGGTCAACGTGTCCAACCTGACGTGCAGCTTCATGAATCCATCTCACCAGGTGAGCCTGTGGTACAAAAATTGGAACCCATTTACAGTAAACTATTCAGCTCTCCTAAACTGACAATTGTCTAAAACAACATATAAGGATGTGGCATGTGTATAAAAATGTATAAAGCATTCCAAGACAGATTTATGGAACTATCTAAAAGAAAATCTTCTATACATGTGTGCAAGTGTATTATGGAGCATTTGTGCACTCTACGGAAAAGCCTGGTTACTTAGGCCTAGAGTTTTATATATCTGTATATAGGAGTTTACAAGCCAATTATCCATTTCCGAAGACTCTGATGTAGGCTACGATATCCAGATTATCTGTAAATACCCATCATGTTATCTTCACCGAGTGTGAATTCTGTTTGCATTTTGCCTTTCAGATAATCCTTTTCAATAAATATTAACTAGCGTAGAACGATAACAAACAGCAAGAATTACACTTTAATCCGTCTGTAGTAAATTCCCTGCAAATCTCTATCATTTTCTTCCGTTTCCCACATTTCCATCAACTGACGATCTAGAGACCTCGTGGGTAAAATTCAACATTTTCGTCCTTGTGATTTCTTCTGCCACAAAAAAAAATAGAAAAAAAATCTTGAAATATCTGACAAGTTCAAAGCTGAAATTGAAAAATTCATCAATCGAAGAGGCTGCATAATGACTGCTGTTATTATATGTGGGTTAAAAGTTTAAGGTTGACTCACAGTAAGAATTCACTATGTTCTTCCCCCTTAATTACAGGGGTCAGAAAGTTAATAATAACACAATACAACATTGGAGAACTCTTCCTTATTGCTCGAATTTAAGACGTAACTTTTTGAAGAGGTCAGAAGTTCACTACAATGTGTAGACTTGCTTCGCTCACCGTCCCATTGGAGGCCTACGTTGAGAAAGAGCTTCTTGTTCGATGGAGAACAGATAACAAGTTCAAGATAAATATTTTGAACGTGAAAGAGGTCACCGGTGGTTACAGTTAATAATTATTTAATGTTGCTATGATAAAGAACATTTTATGGCCTTGGAAATAAATAGAAGCCTTTTTTTTTTAACTCTGGCATGTAATTCAATAGACATTCTATGTCAGAAGGGCTTTGTGAGAAGATCATGAGGATGTTTCGTTGGACCTGATGACTAGGACATCACTTTCACGTGATCTGTACCCTCAGGGGGGTTCATGACCATTTGCACATTTTTTTTGTATTTACTACAAATTTATATGTGATTACCAGGATTGGGTGACATTCCAAGTTTAAAAGGATATTGCCTGCAGCTTTACATGCTCTATGTGACACGGAAAAGGACATGACACTCTGTGCTAAGCAAATTATATAGGGTAGTATGGTAAAGGAAAAGAAATATGTGGGTTAACTTCAAATACTTTAGTGAATATACAAACCTTGGAATAGTATACTGTAACGGTATCATAGAAATTTATGGATAATCTTTGGTACTTCAAAATACATAAAATTTGCGTAAATTGTAATTAAAAAAATTTGGAAATTTTACAGAAAATTGTTCATTACAATTCTTGTTCAACATTCTGTAGATATTTCAAGTAATATTTTTTGTAATTATAACTACAGATGAGCGAATATTTCAATATTTGGTTCTGATTACGATTGCCGTATTTGCAATATTTGCCGAACACCATTTTAGTCAATGTGTGTACAGATGAGCGGAAATGATCGTCAATCATAAATTTCTCACGAATGTGGCAAATTCAGATTTTGCGATTGCTTTCCGAACATATTCGTTCATCTCTAATTATAACCTAATCACAATATACTAGAGATGTTCCCATATCAAAGAAAGTGCGCGGCCATGTTTAGATGTTGTAGATTTCTTGTAAATCAAAAGAACCCGGCACTCAACTTTAAGTCAAACTTGTGATTTTTATTTTGTAGTACGTAAAACGTTTCGGCCTGGTCTGGCCTTCGTCAGTTACTACAGTGTTATAAAGAAAATAAATAGTGAGTACATACATGGCTACATCTGTACATACATCAGAGAATACATGCAGTGTATGATACATCAACAAACAAGAAAACAGAATAAACAGAAGAACAAAAAACAGAAGTATATACAGAGTATCCTATGGTCCTGGTATGATAATCTTAGAAATCCACCCTAAGAGGAATCAACTAGTATATCCCGGCCCTCCCTAGTGGTGAAAAAATGTGAGAAACAGGGTGCTACTATGCGTACCGTACTGAGAGGTGTCTGGATAAATGGAGGAGTGCTTCTATGAGCGTAATGAGCTCCAGGGAGATCCCTGGGGAGGGAGAAAGGGAGAATAAGCCCATAATAGGAGCTACCATCAATATGCTGAAGTGGGACAGTGACAGTGTTATGTGTGGTCCCTGTCGGTGCTAATACCTTGAACAATGTAAGTCCCTGGGCAGAGCCGCGACTGCAGACGATACTGCAGGCTGTGGAGGGAACAAGGGTGAATGTCAGGATATTGAACACGAGGCTGCAGGCTGAATCGCCCGGTGGTATGCCATGCTGGGAGGAGGCAGAGTCCCTGCAAGCGGTAGTAGTGGGGAGCGAATTACCTGGATAGGAGATGGGTCAGGACGCGGTGTCCACCGCTGTCGGATGAGCATGCCCGAGTGAGGAAACGCCAGTGCGGCGTTCCTTATGTGCGCGCTGGTCCTACCGGATGTGATGTACCGGAAGTGACCGCGTATGTTTCCCCGTGATTGACAGAGGAAAACCAGCCAATCCTGTGGCTCTCTAGTAGGGAGGCGGGACAAAAGCCAAGTGTGCACTGTGAGATGGAGCCGATGGACAGCCTCAGATGGTACGGAAACAGTGATAGTAGCGCTGGGAAGGTGAAGGTGGTGGTTATTCATAACATATCCACTTGTGACCCCGTGGAGAGGTGGAAGAGTCCTGGTGATTCAATAAAGGCGACTCTAGGAAGATAAATAAATATGTTAGAGACATAGATCTGCTTGGAACATAAATATGAAAAGTAGACATTTAGTAACTATATCATAATGTGTACAATCAGCATCTCGGAGTGCTAAGTTGTAGGAGCCCATAATGATGAGACCCGTAGATAAATTCTAAGATTGGCACATGTCAATTAGGTGAAGGAAACAAGGTCATAATCCCTGTTGAGACCTTTAGGGTGCAGGGTATCGAGGGTATGAATCCAGAAAGCCTCCCTGTGTTTTAGGGAGGCTAATCTGTCTCCCCCCCGTCTAGGTGCTGAGACCTGCTCTATTACCTGAAACGAAAGTTGAGAAATGTTATGACCTTGCGATATAAAATGGTGTGGGATGGGTAAGAGTGTGTTGCCGCATCTGATCGTGGATTTATGCTTGGAGATGCGTTCCCGGATAGGCCGGGTTGTCTCGCCAACATACAGCATGCCACAGGGGCATTTAATAAGGTAGACCACATATGATGAATCGCAATTGAAATAGTTCTTAATGGGAAACGATCTACCAGATCGTGGATGGTGGAATGAGCTACCCTTAAGTACATTGCTGCATTGGGTGCAGTGGAGACAAGGGAAGGTCCCGAGACGTGGGTTCTGGAGGAACCGTTGGATGGGTGCTTTTTTGTCTGGACCTACATCAGCTCTTACGAGTGTGTCCCTTAGGTTGCGGGGTCTCCTAAAACATGGGAGAAAGGGTTCTCTAAACTCCGGGATGTTTGGGTGGGCAGTTGTAAGTAGATGCCAGTGTTTGCGAATGTTACTGTGGAGAATATACGAAAACGGATGGAAAGAGTGAACAAATGGTATACGCTTATTGGACTTTGGTCTGCTATTAAGGCTAGGTGTCCGGGATTCTTGGAGGACCGAGTGGGGGTAGCCGCGTGCCAGAAACTTGGCTTCCATCTCAGACACTCGTAGTGTCCGTAGTTCGTTATCCGTGACTATACGTGTTACCCGCTGAATTTGAGATCTAGGGATCGCTTTTTTGATGGCTCTGGGGTGTAGACTTTCAAAATGCAGCAGGCTATTTCGGTCGGTGTTCTTTATGTGGATATCGGTGCTCAGCTTGCCAGTGTTATCTTTAATGACCACAGTGTCCAGAAAATTCATTCTGTGTTGGTCATGAGCCATTGTGAAGGAGATACCAGGCCATGCGGTATTAAGGAAATCCACAAAAGACCGGAAGGACTCCAACGAGCCCCCCCATACGCAAAAAATATCATCTATGTAACGCTTCCAGAGTAGGACATTATCCTGGAAGCGAGAGTCGGAATAGATGATGGTCTCTTCGAAATCTGCCATATAGCAGTTAGCGTACGGGGGCGCTACGTTGGAGCCCATCGCGGTCCCCCGTATCTGTAGGTAGTATTGGTCCTGGAATAGAAAATGATTAGAGTCAAGAACCAATGTGAGTAAATCCACAACTAAGTCAATTTGTTGTTTGTGGGTCCCTGTGGTGGATAGTAATTTCTTGATCGAATTAATGCCATCCGCATGTGGGATGGAAGTGTATAGATCCTTAACATCCAGTGATGCCAGTATCGCATCAGCCGGTATACTACCTAGGTCCCGTATTGTACCCAGAAAGGACCCTGTGTCCAACAGAAATGATCTAGTGGATTGGATATGGGGGGTAAGTATTTTTTCTAGAAAGATTGCTATAGGGGACAGTATAGAATTAGTGGCTGCCACTATTGGTCGTCCCGGGGGATGCTCCACGTTTTTGTGAATCTTAGGGAGTGTGTAAAAGACCGGGGTCACCGGGTGGTCGTTGGTGAGGTAGTTGCAGGTTTTAAGGTCTAAGACCCCTAATTCTGTGTATTGCTGTAGTATACGTGAAATTCTGTTTCTAATGGCTTGGGTGGGGTTGGAATCCAGTTTTTGGTACACGGTGGTGTTATCTAACTGTCTCCTAATTTCCCGTAAGTAATCACTTTTGTCCATGATCACTATGGCACCCCCTTTGTCTGCTGGTTTAATTATTAGGCTGGAGTCAGACTGGAGTGATTGTAGTGATTGACGTTCACTTAACGTTAAATTAGGAGGATAGTAAAGGCGACCCATTTCAACTTCCCCCCGGAGTAACTGGAAATAATTTTGAATGAATTGTATAAACGTCTCAAGGGCGTGAGAGCCCCGTGGGGGTCTAAATGGGCTCTTAGTACGTAAGCCTAAACTTTCTGCTGTAAGAAGTTGAGGTGCTGTAGGGGCTCGTACGGTATTTACTACTTGGTTCTGTGGATCAGAGAAATACACTTTAAGCCTTAGGGATCTAAAGAACCTTTGTAGGTCCATGTCCAGGTCAAAGGTCCGGTAGCGATAGGTGGGGCAAAAAGAAAGACCTTTTTGAAGGACACTACAGTCTGATGCGCCCAGAGTTCTGGAGGAAATGTTCACGATTAGAGATTCAGTACCTGAGATCTTGTCATTCGTGTAAGCTCCGTGTCTCTGCCGAAATCTCTGGCTCCGCCGCGTCCTCTTTTCCGGCCTCGTTGGGTGCGTTGACCTAAAAAATGGGATGTGCTGGGAATGGAGGAACTCCTGTCTTGCTCCGAACCCGAGGTGGAGTAGTCCGTGGAAGAACGATGTCCAGTTCTTGCGCTGGGGCGAGAGGAGGAATAGTTGTCCTGCCATCTGTATACCCTCTTTGCCTCGTAGTCCTCGGTGTCCCGGGCGAATTTCAGTCGTTTCCTGTTCTCAATGTCTCTGCGGTGTTGTTCAGTTTTCGTCTTAATTTCGGATTTCAGTAGGTTCAGCTCCTCTGGGGTACCTGTGGATGAGAGCTGGATCTCAATAGCTTTGACCCGTTCTAAGCTGGCCGTAATCTCTTTTTGTAGGTGTTCTATAGTGAGGGTGATTAGGTCTAGGGAGCACTTATTGAGAATCTGTTCAAATTTAGTGCAGTAATCCGGGGAATCCCGGAAGAGTGTGGGACGTAGTGGAACCCTTAAGCCTCTCGGGATGCGTTGTACCCGCAGGTACTCGGATAATGTTGCGCAGTGAAGTTCAATGTTAATATGATGTCTTACTTCCCGTTCCAGATCTCGTCCCCTCGTCTCACGGGGTGCGGTTTTCAAGAAGTCACAGGGATATATAGAGTGGGATAGGATACTAGTGGTCTCCTCTGGATTGTAGGAGAAGGTATTGGTGGACATGACCAAGTGTGCGTGCCTCCACGTAAGGGAATAATATAGTGAGTGAAAAGACGTGGGCACTGCTACTCAGGTGCTCGGGTAGGTTCCCAAACCGTGTGCATATAGATCAAAAGAACCCGGCACTCAACTTTAAGTCAAACTTGTGATTTTTATTTTGTAGTACGTAAAACGTTTCGGCCTGGTCTGGCCTTCGTCAGTTACTACAGTGTTATAAAGAAAATAAATAGTGAGTACATACATGGCTACATCTGTACATACATCAGAGAATACATGCAGTGTATGATACATCAACAAACAAGAAAACAGAATAAACAGAAGAACAAAAAACAGAAGTATATACAGAGTATCCTATGGTCCTGGTATGATAATCTTAGAAATCCACCCTAAGAGGAATCAACTAGTATATCCCGGCGCTCCCTAGTGGTGAAAAAATGTGAGAAACAGGGTGCTACTATGCGTACCGTACTGAGAGGTGTCTGGATAAATGGAGGAGTGCTTCTATGAGCGTAATGAGCTCCAGGGAGATCCCTGGGGAGGGAGAAAGGGAGAATAAGCCCATAATAGGAGCTACCATCAATATGCTGAAGTGGGACAGTGACAGTGTTATGTGTGGTCCCTGTCGGTGCTAATACCTTGAACAATGTAAGTCCCTGGGCAGAGCCGCGACTGCAGACGATACTGCAGGCTGTGGAGGGAACAAGGGTGAATGTCAGGATATTGAACACGAGGCTGCAGGCTGAATCGCCCGGTGGTATGCCATGCTGGGAGGAGGCAGAGTCCCTGCAAGCGGTAGTAGTGGGGAGCGAGTTACCTGGATAGGAGATGGGTCAGGACGCGGTGTCCACCGCTGTCGGATGAGCATGCCCGAGTGAGGAAACGCCAGTGCGGCGTTCCTTATGTGCGCGCTGGTCCTACCGGATGTGATGTACCGGAAGTGACCGCGTATGTTTCCCCGTGATTGACAGAGGAAAACCAGCCAATCCTGTGGCTCTCTAGTAGGGAGGCGGGACAAAAGCCAAGTGTGCACTGTGAGATGGAGCCGATGGACAGCCTCAGATGGTACGGAAACAGTGATAGTAGCGCTGGGAAGGTGAAGGTGGTGGTTATTCATAACATATCCACTTGTGACCCCGTGGAGAGGTGGAAGAGTCCTGGTGATTCAATAAAGGCGACTCTAGGAAGATAAATAAATATGTTAGAGACATAGATCTGCTTGGAACATAAATATGAAAAGTAGACATTTAGTAACTATATCATAATGTGTACAATCAGCATCTCGGAGTGCTAAGTTGTAGGAGCCCATAATGATGAGACCCGTAGATAAATTCTAAGATTGGCACATGTCAATTAGGTGAAGCCCATCGCGGTCCCCCGTATCTGTAGGTAGTAATCATTTTCTATTCCAGGACCAATACTACCTACAGATACGGGGGACCGCGATGGGCTCCAACGTAGCGCCCCCGTACGCTAACTGCTATATGGCAGATTTCGAAGAGACCATCATCTATTCCGACTCTCGCTTCCAGGATAATGTCCTACTCTGGAAGCGTTACATAGATGATATTTTTTGCGTATGGGGGGGCTCGTTGGAGTCCTTCCGGTCTTTTGTGGATTTCCTTAATACCGCATGGCCTGGTATCTCCTTCACAATGGCTCATGACCAACACAGAATGAATTTTCTGGACACTGTGGTCATTAAAGATAACACTGGCAAGCTGAGCACCGATATCCACATAAAGAACACCGACCGAAATAGCCTGCTGCATTTTGAAAGTCTACACCCCAGAGCCATCAAAAAAGCGATCCCTAGATCTCAAATTCAGCGGGTAACACGTATAGTCACGGATAACGAACTACGGACACTACGAGTGTCTGAGATGGAAGCCAAGTTTCTGGCACGCGGCTACCCCCACTCGGTCCTCCAAGAATCCCGGACACCTAGCCTTAATAGCAGACCAAAGTCCAATAAGCGTATACCATTTGTTCACTCTTTCCATCCGTTTTCGTATATTCTCCACAGTAACATTCGCAAACACTGGCATCTACTTACAACTGCCCACCCAAACATCCCGGAGTTTAGAGAACCCTTTCTCCCATGTTTTAGGAGACCCCGCAACCTAAGGGACACACTCGTAAGAGCTGATGTAGGTCCAGACAAAAAAGCACCCATCCAACGGTTCCTCCAGAACCCACGTCTCGGGACCTTCCCTTGTCTCCACTGCACCCAATGCAGCAATGTACTTAAGGGTAGCTCATTCCACCATCCACGATCTGGTAGATCGTTTCCCATTAAGAACTATTTCAATTGCGATTCATCATATGTGGTCTACCTTATTAAATGCCCCTGTGGCATGCTGTATGTTGGCGAGACAACCCGGCCTATCCGGGAACGCATCTCCAAGCATAAATCCACGATCAGATGCGGCAACACACTCTTACCCATCCCACACCATTTTATATCGCAAGGTCATAACATTTCTCAACTTTCGTTTCAGGTAATAGAGCAGGTCTCAGCACCTAGACGGGGGGGAGACAGATTAGCCTCCCTAAAACACAGGGAGGCTTTCTGGATTCATACCCTCGATACCCTGCACCCTAAAGGTCTCAACAGGGATTATGACCTTGTTTCCTTCACCTAATTGACATGTGCCAATCTTAGAATTTATCTACGGGTCTCATCATTATGGGCTCCTACAACTTAGCACTCCGAGATGCTGATTGTACACATTATGATATAGTTACTAAATGTCTACTTTTCATATTTATGTTCCAAGCAGATCTATGTCTCTAACATATTTATTTATCTTCCTAGAGTCGCCTTTATTGAATCACCAGGACTCTTCCACCTCTCCACGGGGTCACAAGTGGATATGTTATGAATAACCACCACCTTCACCTTCCCAGCGCTACTATCACTGTTTCCGTACCATCTGAGGCTGTCCATCGGCTCCATCTCACAGTGCACACTTGGCTTTTGTCCCGCCTCCCTACTAGAGAGCCACAGGATTGGCTGGTTTTCCTCTGTCAATCACGGGGAAACATACGCGGTCACTTCCGGTACATCACATCCGGTAGGACCAGCGCGCACATAAGGAACGCCGCACTGGCGTTTCCTCACTCGGGCATGCTCATCCGACAGCGGTGGACACCGCGTCCTGACCCATCTCCTATCCAGGTAACTCGCTCCCCACTACTACCGCTTGCAGGGACTCTGCCTCCTCCCAGCATGGCATACCACCGGGCGATTCAGCCTGCAGCCTCGTGTTCAATATCCTGACATTCACCCTTGTTCCCTCCACAGCCTGCAGTATCGTCTGCAGTCGCGGCTCTGCCCAGGGACTTACATTGTTCAAGGTATTAGCACCGACAGGGACCACACATAACACTGTCACTGTCCCACTTCAGCATATTGATGGTAGCTCCTATTATGGGCTTATTCTCCCTTTCTCCCTCCCCAGGGATCTCCCTGGAGCTCATTACGCTCATAGAAGCACTCCTCCATTTATCCAGACACCTCTCAGTACGGTACGCATAGTAGCACCCTGTTTCTCACATTTTTTCACCACTAGGGAGGGCCGGGATATACTAGTTGATTCCTCTTAGGGTGGATTTCTAAGATTATCATACCAGGACCATAGGATACTCTGTATATACTTCTGTTTTTTGTTCTTCTGTTTATTCTGTTTTCTTGTTTGTTGATGTATCATACACTGCATGTATTCTCTGATGTATGTACAGATGTAGCCATGTATGTACTCACTATTTATTTTCTTTATAACACTGTAGTAACTGACGAAGGCCAGACCAGGCCGAAACGTTTTACGTACTACAAAATAAAAATCACAAGTTTGACTTAAAGTTGAGTGCCGGGTTCTTTTGATCTATATGCACACGGTTTGGGAACCTACCCGAGCACCTGAGTAGCAGTGCCCACGTCTTTTCACTCACTATATTATTCCCTTACGTGGAGGCACGCACACTTGGTCATGTCCACCAATACCTTCTCCTACAATCCAGAGGAGACCACTAGTATCCTATCCCACTCTATATATCCCTGTGACTTCTTGAAAACCGCACCCCGTGAGACGAGGGGACGAGATCTGGAACGGGAAGTAAGACATCATATTAACATTGAACTTCACTGCGCAACATTATCCGAGTACCTGCGGGTACAACGCATCCCGAGAGGCTTAAGGGTTCCACTACGTCCCACACTCTTCCGGGATTCCCCGGATTACTGCACTAAATTTGAACAGATTCTCAATAAGTGCTCCCTAGACCTAATCACCCTCACTATAGAACACCTACAAAAAGAGATTACGGCCAGCTTAGAACGGGTCAAAGCTATTGAGATCCAGCTCTCATCCACAGGTACCCCAGAGGAGCTGAACCTACTGAAATCCGAAATTAAGACGAAAACTGAACAACACCGCAGAGACATTGAGAACAGGAAACGACTGAAATTCGCCCGGGACACCGAGGACTACGAGGCAAAGAGGGTATACAGATGGCAGGACAACTATTCCTCCTCTCGCCCCAGCGCAAGAACTGGACATCGTTCTTCCACGGACTACTCCACCTCGGGTTCGGAGCAAGACAGGAGTTCCTCCATTCCCAGCACATCCCATTTTTTAGGTCAACGCACCCAACGAGGCCGGAAAAGAGGACGCGGCGGAGCCAGAGATTTCGGCAGAGACACGGAGCTTACACGAATGACAAGATCTCAGGTACTGAATCTCTAATCGTGAACATTTCCTCCAGAACTCTGGGCGCATCAGACTGTAGTGTCCTTCAAAAAGGTCTTTCTTTTTGCCCCACCTATCGCTACCGGACCTTTGACCTGGACATGGACCTACAAAGGTTCTTTAGATCCCTAAGGCTTAAAGTGTATTTCTCTGATCCACAGAACCAAGTAGTAAATACCGTACGAGCCCCTACAGCACCTCAACTTCTTACAGCAGAAAGTTTAGGCTTACGTACTAAGAGCCCATTTAGACCCCCACGGGGCTCTCACGCCCTTGAGACGTTTATACAATTCATTCAAAATTCTTTCCAGTTACTCCGGGGGGAAGTTGAAATGGGTCGCCTTTACTATCCTCCTAATTTAACGTTAAGTGAACGTCAATCACTACAATCACTCCAGTCTGACTCCAGCCTAATAATTAAACCAGCAGACAAAGGGGGTGCCATAGTGATCATGGACAAAAGTGATTACTTACGGGAAATTAGGAGACAGTTAGATAACACCACCGTGTACCAAAAACTGGATTCCAACCCCACCCAAGCCATTAGAAACAGAATTTCACGTATACTACAGCAATACACAGAATTAGGGGTCTTAGACCTTAAAACCTGCAACTACCTCACCAACGACCACCCGGTGACCCCGGTCTTTTACACACTCCCTAAGATTCACAAAAACGTGGAGCATCCCCCGGGACGACCAATAGTGGCAGCCACTAATTCTATACTGTCCCCTATAGCAATCTTTCTAGAAAAAATACTTACCCCCCATATCCAATCCACTAGATCATTTCTGTTGGACACAGGGTCCTTTCTGGGTACAATACGGGACCTAGGTAGTATACCGGCTGATGCGATACTGGCATCACTGGATGTTAAGGATCTATACACTTCCATCCCACATGCGGATGGCATTAATTCGATCAAGAAATTACTATCCACCACAGGGACCCACAAACAACAAATTGACTTAGTTGTGGATTTACTCACATTGGTTCTTGACTCTAATCATTTTCTATTCCAGGACCAATACTACCTACAGATACGGGGGACCGCGATGGGCTCCAACGTAGCGCCCCCGTACGCTAACTGCTATATGGCAGATTTCGAAGAGACCATCATCTATTCCGACTCTCACTTCCAGGATAATGTCCTACTCTGGAAGCGTTACATAGATGATATTTTTTGCGTATGGGGGGCTCGTTGGAGTCCTTCCGGTCTTTTGTGGATTTCCTTAATACCGCATGGCCTGGTATCTCCTTCACAATGGCTCATGACCAACACAGAATGAATTTTCTGGACACTGTGGTCATTAAAGATAACACTGGCAAGCTGAGCACCGATATCCACATAAAGAACACCGACCGAAATAGCCTGCTGCATTTTGAAAGTCTACACCCCAGAGCCATCAAAAAAGCGATCCCTAGATCTCAAATTCAGCGGGTAACACGTATAGTCACGGATAACGAACTACGGACACTACGAGTGTCTGAGATGGAAGCCAAGTTTCTGGCACGCGGCTACCCCCACTCGGTCCTCCAAGAATCCCGGACACCTAGCCTTAATAGCAGACCAAAGTCCAATAAGCGTATACCATTTGTTCACTCTTTCCATCCGTTTTCGTATATTCTCCACAGTAACATTCGCAAACACTGGCATCTACTTACAACTGCCCACCCAAACATCCCGGAGTTTAGAGAACCCTTTCTCCCATGTTTTAGGAGACCCCGCAACCTAAGGGACACACTCGTAAGAGCTGATGTAGGTCCAGACAAAAAAGCACCCATCCAACGGTTCCTCCAGAACCCACGTCTCGGGACCTTCCCTTGTCTCCACTGCACCCAATGCAGCAATGTACTTAAGGGTAGCTCATTCCACCATCCACGATCTGGTAGATCGTTTCCCATTAAGAACTATTTCAATTGCGATTCATCATATGTGGTCTACCTTATTAAATGCCCCTGTGGCATGCTGTATGTTGGCGAGACAACCCGGCCTATCCGGGAACGCATCTCCAAGCATAAATCCACGATCAGATGCGGCAACACACTCTTACCCATCCCACACCATTTTATATCGCAAGGTCATAACATTTCTCAACTTTCGTTTCAGGTAATAGAGCAGGTCTCAGCACCTAGACGGGGGGAGACAGATTAGCCTCCCTAAAACACAGGGAGGCTTTCTGGATTCATACCCTCGATACCCTGCACCCTAAAGGTCTCAACAGGGATTATGACCTTGTTTCCTTCACCTAATTGACATGTGCCAATCTTAGAATTTATCTACGGGTCTCATCATTATGGGCTCCTACAACTTAGCACTCCGAGATGCTGATTGTACACATTATGATATAGTTACTAAATGTCTACTTTTCATATTTATGTTCCAAGCAGATCTATGTCTCTAACATATTTATTTATCTTCCTAGAGTCGCCTTTATTGAATCACCAGGACTCTTCCACCTCTCCACGGGGTCACAAGTGGATATGTTATGAATAACCACCACCTTCACCTTCCCAGCGCTACTATCACTGTTTCCGTACCATCTGAGGCTGTCCATCGGCTCCATCTCACAGTGCACACTTGGCTTTTGTCCCGCCTCCCTACTAGAGAGCCACAGGATTGGCTGGTTTTCCTCTGTCAATCACGGGGAAACATACGCGGTCACTTCCGGTACATCACATCCGGTAGGACCAGCGCGCACATAAGGAACGCCGCACTGGCGTTTCCTCACTCGGGCATGCTCATCCGACAGCGGTGGACACCGCGTCCTGACCCATCTCCTATCCAGGTAACTCGCTCCCCACTACTACCGCTTGCAGGGACTCTGCCTCCTCCCAGCATGGCATACCACCGGGCGATTCAGCCTGCAGCCTCGTGTTCAATATCCTGACATTCACCCTTGTTCCCTCCACAGCCTGCAGTATCGTCTGCAGTCGCGGCTCTGCCCAGGGACTTACATTGTTCAAGGTATTAGCACCGACAGGGACCACACATAACACTGTCACTGTCCCACTTCAGCATATTGATGGTAGCTCCTATTATGGGCTTATTCTCCCTTTCTCCCTCCCCAGGGATCTCCCTGGAGCTCATTACGCTCATAGAAGCACTCCTCCATTTATCCAGACACCTCTCAGTACGGTACGCATAGTAGCACCCTGTTTCTCACATTTTTTCACCACTAGGGAGGGCCGGGATATACTAGTTGATTCCTCTTAGGGTGGATTTCTAAGATTATCATACCAGGACCATAGGATACTCTGTATATACTTCTGTTTTTTGTTCTTCTGTTTATTCTGTTTTCTTGTTTGTTGATGTATCATACACTGCATGTATTCTCTGATGTATGTACAGATGTAGCCATGTATGTACTCACTATTTATTTTCTTTATAACACTGTAGTAACTGACGAAGGCCAGACCAGGCCGAAACGTTTTACGTACTACAAAATAAAAATCACAAGTTTGACTTAAAGTTGAGTGCCGGGTTCTTTTGATCTATATGCACACGGTTTGGGAACCTACCCGAGCACCTGAGTAGCAGTGCCCACGTCTTTTCACTCAGTAGATTTCTTGTAAGTCTATGATGCTCGATTCATGAGAATTGTGCTTAAAAAAAAATCAGTGGAGGGAATTTATCAGATGATCTGCGCTTGATTGTCATACGAAAGTGACAGATTTTGGCACACCTTATTTTGTGCAAACAAATTGAGACATTTTTCAACTCATGTCAGTTTTGAAGAATGGATGTGGTTTACTGGCCAGCATCTCTTTAACAAATTTAATATTAGCAAAGACTTCAGGAATTGGCACAAATGTTGGCGCAAATCTACGCCAGCTCACATCAAGCATGTCTGTCGTTAAAACTGCCCAAGAGCGCAGGAATCTTTTTATTATTTTGGTGAAATTTATACAAACAACCTTTAGTTTAAGAATGTTGTAATGAACGCCTTCCCCAGGATAAGAACATCATCCTGCAGATTTCTGTTCAGTTGTTGTAGCCATTTTGCAAGGGTGAAAGCAATGGTGTTAACTGTTAAATACTCTGTGCAGACAGAATTTAGGCACCTTATTTCATGGCTATATGAAATATACTAAATAATTTGGAACTCGGTATCAGGAAAGCAGAGCCCTGGCCCCTATAAAAATTATGCATCCATTTAGAATATATGAAAGGCACATATTGGCCAACTCAGGAGTGAACACAGATAGAACAGGGGCCCCTGGACGAGAACAAAATATTGTCCATTTGCAATAAAACAGTTCATCACGGTGCACAATTCCAACTGCTTTAGAGGTGGAAGCGAGACCCTTTACTTCTTGGACCCCTGTGTGGCTGCACCGCCATCAATGGTATGGGCCAACCCCATTAACTATTTGAATTATATCAAATAATATAAAACAAATTATATAGTATAAATAAAATATAGAATTATAATTAATATTAAACAATAGTTATTAAACCACCAGCAATATCCCAAGAAAATTATCACCCCTTGTTTCTGAGACGTTTATATACAGGGTGGGCCATTTATATGGATACACCTAAATAAAATGGGAATGGTTGGTGATATCAACTTTCTGTTCATGGCATATTAGTATATGGGAGGGTGAAAACTTTTCAAGATGGGTGGTGACCATGGCGGCCATTTTGAAGTTGGCCATTTTGGATCCAACTTTATTTTTTCCAATGGGAAGAGGGTCATGTGACACATCAAGCTCATTGAGAATTTCACAAGAAAAACAATGGTGTGCTTGGTTTTAGCGTAAATTTAATATTTCCTGAGTTATTTACAAGTTTATGACCGCTTATAAAATGTGCTCAAAGTGCTGCCCATTGTGTTGGATTGTCAATGCAACCCTCTTCTCCCACTCTTGACACACTGATAGCAACACCACAGAAGAAATGCTAGCACAGGCTTCCAGTATCCGTTGTTTCAGATGCTGCACATCTCGTATCTTCACAACATAGACAATTGCCTTTAGGGGTACAATGATAGTGGGGCCATTCTTCATCAATGGAAACCTCAATGCCACTGGATATCTGAAATTGTTACATGATGATGTGTTGCCCTCTTTATGCACTGAAGATGGCACGTTCCCTGAGTTTTTCCATCAAGATGGTGCACCACCACATTATGGGTGTCAGGTCCAAGCATTCCTACATGAACAGTTTCCTGGAAAGTGGATTGGTCATCGTGGGCCAGTAGAATGGCCACCAAGGTCTCCTGATCTGAACCCATTAGACTTTAATCTTTGGGGTCATCTGAAGACAATTGTCTATGCTGTGAAGATACGAGACGTGCAGCATCTGAAACAACGGATACTGGAAGCCTGTGCTAGCATCTCTTATGTGGTGTTGCTATCAGTCGGTCAAGAGTGGGAGAAGAGGGTTGCCATGTTTCATCTCTATAGACATGAAATTGTGATTGGAAACATGACAGCGATATCTCCCACCTAAGACCTCCAGGGGCAAAGGTATGGTGAAAGTTGTGACTCTCATAATCTCCGAACAGATCTAGCACATCCCACAACCAGCCTCCCACAGGAGATCACTAAGGGAAGGTAAGTGGGCATAACCTTGAGCTAATAAAATCAGAGTTTGGGTTTTGGTCATTTGCCAGTCCTGGAAGGTAGAGCTTACTGTAGTTATATCCATTTCCTAAAGGAGTACCTCCCTCTGCTAAGCTCTGAGCCATTTCCGTGACACAGGATTAGTAATGTTTCTTTTATTATCCCTTATATTCTATGTGATTGTATATACTGTATTTTTTGTTCCCATTTTGTAACATTTTTGTATATTCTTCATGAACACTGCCTACCTTTTTGGATTAAATATATATAATTTAATAGCTCTGTTCCTCTTGCTCTGTAAACTACACTCTTGAAGCCATATGCGTCCTATAATGGGTGTCCATTCAGCCTGTATAAATGATTGTTGGTGTAAGCTAGCTGTTGTTTTGTTATTGTGGATCTGGCAGTGACCATTCTGGTGTGTGTGTGTGTGTATATATATATATATATATATATATATATATATATATATATATATACATACACTGCTCAAAAAATAAAGGGAACACTTAAACAATAGAATATAACTTCAAGTAAATCAAACTTCTGTGAAATCTAACTGTCCACTTAGGAAGCAACACTGATTGACAATCAATTTCACATGCAGTTGTGCAAATGGAATAGACAACAGGTAGAGATTATTGGCAATTATCAAGACACCCTCAATAAAGGAGTGGTTCTGCAGGTGGAGACCACAGACCACATCTCAGTACCAATGATTTCTGGCTGATGTTTTGGTCACTTTTAAATGTTGGTTGTGCTTTCACACTCGTGGTAGCATGAGACGGACTCTACAACCCACACAAGTGGCTCAGGTAGTGCAGCTCATCCAGGATGGCACATCAATGTGAGCTGTGGCAAGAAGGTTTGCTGTGTCTGTCAGCGTAGTGTTCAGAGGCTGGAGGCGCTACCAAGAGACAGGCCAGTACACCAGGAGACGTGGAGGGGCTGTAGGAGGGCAACAACCCAGAAGCAGGACCGCTACCTCTGCCTTTGTGCAAGGAGGAATAGGAGGAGCACTGCCAGAGCCCTGCAAAATGACTTCCAGCAGGCCACAAATGTGCATGTGTCTGCACAAACGGTTAGAAACTGACTCCATGAGGATGATCTGAGTGTCCGACATCCACAGATGGGGGTTGTCCTCACAGCCTAACACCGTGCAGGACACTTGGCATTTGCCACAGAACACCAGGGTTGGCAAATTCTCCACTGGCACCCTGTGCTCTTCACCGATGAAAACAAGTTCACACCGAACACATGTGACAGACTTGACAGAGTCTGGAGATGCCGTCGAGAGTGATCTGCTGCCTGCAACATCCTTCAGCATGACCTGTTTGGCAGTGGGTCAGTAATGGTGTGGGGTGGCATTCTTTTGGAGGGCTGCACAGCCCTCCATGTGCTGGCCAGATGTAGCCTTACTGCCATTAGGTACCGAAATGAGAGCCTCAGACCACTTGTGAGACCATATGCTGGTGCGGTTGGCCCTGGGTTCCTCCTAATGCAGGACAATGCCAGACCTCATGTGGCTGGAATGTGTCAGCAGTTCCTGCAAGAGGCATTGAAGCTATGGACTGGCCCACCCATTCCCCAGACCTGAATCCAATTGAGCACATCTGGAACATCATGTCTCACTCCATCCACCAACGTCACGTTGCACCACAGACTGTCCAGGAGTTGGCGGATGCTTTAGTCCAGGTTTGGGAGGAGATCCCTCAGGAGACCATCCGCCTCATCAGGAGCATGCCCTGGTGTTGTACAGTAGGGAGGTCATACAGGCACGTCGAGGCCACACACAGTACTGAGCATCTTTTCCTTGTGATGAGGCATTTCCACTGAAGTTGGATCAGCCTGTAATTTGATTTTCCACTTTGATTTTGAGCATCATTCCAAATCCAGACTTCCATGGGATATTCATTTTGATCTACATTGATAATTGTTATGTGTTATTGTTCTGAACACATTCCACTATGCAATGAATAAAAATTTGCAACTGGAATATTTAATTAAGAGATATCTAGGATGTGGCATTTTAGTGTTCCCTTTATTTTTTTGAGCAGTGGATTTATAAATATATATATCTATAGATATATATCTATAGATATATGTTCATATATATATATATATGCAGTACATATACAGTATATATGTTCCATGTGTTGGAATTGGAGGTATATATACGGTATGCTCAGTGTGAGTTCCTCAATATTTGGTCTAGTAGCGGAAACAGCCTCGATCTTGTAAATCACTCGTAAGTTAATTGCGTAATTGTCCTGATGATTTGAGGCACAGGGGTTGCATCTCCCTGACAAATTGGTGGCAGCGGTGGGATCAGCATGATCTCCACAGTGTTCTCTCTGACAAACTTGTGGCAGCCGAGGGATCTGCGCAATTCCCTCTGTTGTTATTTCTGACAGACCTGCATTTACACAACCCTGGGTTTTGACGGTCGTGCATACTGGTCACATGATTACATAAGCCATGGCCCCTATAAGCTTCTTCTCCCTTATCAATCAACCATACCTACTTACAATAATTCATAGAAATCCCTATTCATTAATAAGATAATAAAAACTAATGATCAGTTAAAATTCCATATATTAATATAGCTTTCTTTTTTATAACTTTGTGTCCTCTTATCTTTATGTCCTACCATACGAGACAGCCATTTTTTCTACCGCTTTCAGTTATAGTAATTGCTTTAATTTTTTTATTACTTTGTCTCTTCTTACCACCAATTCCCACCATATGATATCTTCAGTTACAACCCCCCATAGTCTCTTCCCCTTCATTTCCTTCTCCTATAATTCTAACCTTGAACCGAGCTCCGGGATCTAATTCCCTGCAAATATTTTCAATGGCTTTTTGAACTTCTAAAGAATGCAGATTCTTATCTTAAGTAAATAGGATGGGAATAAAGTGGCAGAATTCTCAGATATCTGCAAACTTCTTTTTGAAATGTGTTTATGAGCACACGAGATGTTTTGTGTGAATATCCAGAATAATCTCAATTTTTTGGAGAACAAGGACAGAAAGGTAAAAATACAAATAATTTTCGCACAGAGTGATGATTGATGTCTGAGCAGATAATGTGTAGTTTATAATCAATACTAAACTCATGGAAACCTTTATGAGTTGTACAATCCTCAATTTCAATGTAAATGTCTAGAGGTAACTCTGTAGTAATAGATCAATACTGAGATCTGACTCACATCCATGATCCTACATCCATGATTTCCTACATCCATGATCTTTTCATTACTCACAAACTTTCCTTCCTTGCCATCACCGAAACCTGGCTCACCCCTCTGACACAGTAGCAAGCATGGTGGAGAAGTTGGTTTTCTCCTGTCAGATAACTGCTCCCTCACCCCAATCCCACTGCCACCCCCTGTCACCCTCCCTTCCTTTGAGGTGCACTCTGTGCGCATCTATTCCCCCTCCAACCTCCAACTGGTTGTCATTTACCGCCCCCCCAGGGCCAGCCACCACTTTCTTTGACCACTTTACCACCTGGCTACTTCATTTCCTTTCCGCGGACATCCCCACTATAATCATGGGTGACTTCAACATCCCCATTGACACTTCCCTCTCAGCTGCCACTAAGCTTCTATCTCTCACTTCCTCCTTTGGCCTTGCTCAATGGTCTTCTGCAGCCACTCACAAAGATGGCCACACAATGTACCTCATCTTCACCCGCCTCTGCTCCCTATCTAACCTCTCTAACTCGCCTCTCCCTCTTTCGGACCACAACCTACTCACATTCTCTTCCCTCTCCACTCCTTGTCCACAATCCCCACCCCACAAACTTGCACACCCTCACAGAAATCTTAAACGCCTCAATCTACACTCACTGTCTGAATCCCTTCTCCCTCTTACAGAAATAAGTTCCCTACACAATGCGGATGCCGCTGATGTTTTGTATAACACCGCAATAGCTGTAGCTCTGGAATAGGTTGCCCCTCTGACATATACCAAAGCTCGCAAAATCAACAGACAACCCTGGTACACCAGCCTGACCAAAGAACTGAGGCAAGCATCCAGGATTGCTTAGCGGAGATGGAAAAGATCCCACTCCCATGAGCACTTCATTGCATTCAAACAATCCCTCACTACTTTCAAGGCCACACTCACCACAGCTAAACAAATCTACTTCTCAACTCTCATATCCTTCCTGTCTCACAACCCTAAACAGTTATTCAACACCTTCAATTCTCTCCTCCGTCCCCCAGCACCTCCTCCCTCTCCACTCATCTCAGCTGAAGACTTTGCCTCATTTTTCAAGCCTAAGATTGATAACATAAGAGACAGTTTTGGTCGACAACCCCCAGAGCCCTTCCTCCCAACTGTCCAGCCCTCCACCTCCAAAACTAACTTCTCCACTATTACAGAAGATCGACTCTCCACTCTACTCTCAAGATCACATCTAACCACCTGTGCACTTGACCCGATCCCATCCCACTTCATCCCAAACCTCACCACAGTCTTCATCCCAACCCTAACCCATCTCTTCAACCTATCAATAACAACTGGTGTTTTCCCCTCAAGCTTTAAACATGCCTCAATCACACCTATCCTCAAAAAGCCCTCTCTTGACCCATCCTCTGTATCTAGGTATCAGCCTATATCACTTCTCCCCTATGCCTCAAAACTACTGGAACAACACGTCCATCTTGAACTGTCCTCCCACCTCTCTTCTTTCTCCCTCTTCGACCACTTACAATCTGGCTTCCGGTAACACCACTCCACTGAAACTGCCCTAACTAAGGTCACCAATGACCTATTAACCGCCAAGGCCAAGTGACACTACTCTGTCCTCCTCCTCCTGGACCTGTCCTCTTCCCTTGACACAGTAGACCATTCCCTAATATTACAGACCCTCTCATCCCTTGGCATCACAGACTTGGCCCTATCTTGGATCGCATCATACCTAACAGACCGGACATTCAGCATCTCCCACTCAAACACTACCTCCTCACCTCGCCCCCTATCTGTTGGAGTCCCGCAAGGTTCAGTCCTAGGACCCCTGTTCTTCTCCATTTACATCTTCGGACTGGGTCAGCTCATAGAATATCATGGCTTTCAGTATCATCTCTATGCCGACAACACACAGATCAACATCTCTGGACGAGATACCGCCACCCTACTAACCAGAATCCCACAATGTCTGTCCGGTATTTCATCCTTCTCTGCTAGATTTCTAAAACTTAATATGGAAAAAACAGATTTCATCATCTTTCCCCCATCTCACGTAACCCCCCCAACAGACCTATCCATTAAAGTAAATGGCTGCCCACTCTCCCCAGTCCCACAAGCTCGCTGCCTCGGTGTAATCCTTGACACTGATCTCTCCTTCAAACCACATATCCAAGCCCTTTCCACTTCCTGCCGACTTCAAGTCAAAAATATTCGTACATTCCTCAACCAAGAATCTGCCAAAACCCCATTCCATGCCCTAATCATCTTCCGCCTTGACTACTGCAACCTCCTACTCTGCGGACTCTCCTCTAACACTCTCGCACCCCTCCAATCTATTCTAAACTCTGCTGCCCAACAAATCCACCTCTCCTTCCGCTATTCCCTGGCCTCTCCCCTCTGTCATTCTTTGCACTGGCTCCCCATTACCCAAAGACTCCAGTTTAAAACCCTAAATGGAGCGCCCCCAGACACAGGGCCACGAGTTCTTGGTACCGGGCCTCTCGGGTTCGGTGCTGAGGCTGTCACGGTGGCTAGACCCGGTCCGTGACCCTGCTAAGGGGCGTCCAGTAAAGGGGGTATAGTCTGTCAGGGGTTCGTGATGCCACCTGTGGTGTTCGGTCAGGGTGACCAACACTGCTATGGGGTGCGCTGGGGTGATGGAATGGCAGCTGGATGGTATACCTTCCCACAGGTGAAGTATGTCCCCAGGGCTTCCCAGTGGTGTAGGTGGATGGTGATGGTGTAAAGCGCAGTCAATAATGAAGACACAAGGTTGCAGTCTCTTTACCTCTTTACTGAAGGCTTCAGGATCCTCAATCCAAAGTACGTTTAACAGGGCTCTCTGAGACCGGCCGGTCCGATGGGCACATCCAGAGTTTCCTTCGCAGATGGAAATCGTTGCCTACCACTAGCGCCTGTGTGTTGTAGTCCTACCCTGTTGAGCATTCGGAATAGTCCTCACAACTGCTGTTCTCATTCGTTCGTTCTCTACAGCTCTCTCATTCTTTGGTTCCAGATGTTACTAGTTTCTAACGTCCCCCAGGTATGTTATGGCTAGGACGCCACCCGTATGACGGGAAGGCTTGGAGCTCTTCCGGGACCCTAGAGACGCCCCTCTCCACGCGTTGCCCCTATGTCTTCATAGGTGTAGAAGGTAGACAGCCAACCTATAATTAACTGTCCGGCGGAGTTTGAAGTAAGGCCTGAAGTCAGTTACTCCTGCGGTGTTCCGGCCACCGACTACGCGCCTCAGTAAGATGTTGCCTCTGTCTCTCGGCACGACTCCTACTGGCTCTCCTTTGTGCTTGATCTCGTTTACACTGTTCCACAATATCCTTCCCTTCGTGTCTCTCTCCTGGATACCGCCGCAGGGTGTGCAGGCGTGGTTCCGTTACGTTCTGTTCTGTTCGCTAGGCACCTGCCAGGTTCCCACGCCTGACAGGGACCCCCCTGTGCCTTCTCCCTGCAACACCCCCTGCCACGGGATGTTGCCTGAAACCAACCGAGTCAGCTTCTGACTAACTTCCTCCCCAGCCCCTAGTTTTACAAATGTGAGGAGTGGCCCAATAAATAAAGCCTTTTTCTCCCCCTAGTGGCCAGAATGTGAAGTGTAATGTATTCTGGTGATACCTGGTCAGGAGAACTCCTTAGTGCCATCAGACGTACCGCCACTCCCCTTAGCGGCAGAGTGCCATACTGCAACGACCAGGTCTCTGGGGCGCTGCATAAACATGGCATACAAAGCCATCAACAACCTGTGTCCTCCATACATCTGTGACCTCGTCTCCCGGTACTTACCTGCACTCAACCTCCAATCTTCACAAGATCTTCTTCTCTACTCCCCTCTTATCTCCTCTTCCCACAATCGTATACAAGATTTCTCCCGCGCATCCCCCATACTCTGGAACTCTTTACCCCACCATATCAAACTCTCGCCTACCATCAAAGCCTTCAAAAAGAATCTGAAGACCCACCTCTTCCGACAAGCCTAGAACCTGCAGTAACCACCGATCCACCAAACCGCTGCATGACCAGCTCTACCTTTGCCTACTGTATCCTCATGCCTCCCTTGTAGATTGTGAGCCCTCGCGGGCAGGGTCCTCTCTCCTCATGTACCAGTCGTGACTTGTATTGCTTAAGATTATTGTACTTGTTTTTTATTATGTATACCCCTCCTCACATGTAAAGCGCTATGGAATAAATGGCGCTATAATAATAAATAATAATAATAACTATAGCAAGTAAATAAATAGTAATAGTACATGTAAATCACTTAGGGTACTTAGCTAACATTGTTTTGATGAAAAAAAGTAAAAACCATCCCACCATGACAAGCTGTACCCCAATTGGGATGGTGCCTAACTCTTGTGATTCACCTCAATATGTCTACTAGTGTACTTAGTTAAAAAAAGAACATGGCTCCCCTTGTTTGGGCTCTTCATTTTTGTGTATATAGCTTTCCATGGGCAGGTGTTTGAACAGATGGGACCCTGCACTTATCTATTTTTGTAGCTGCTGACACATAGTGAGACACACAAGAATTAGGTACCATCGCGATTGGGGTACACCTTGTTGTGGTGGGATGGCTTTTACATTTTTTTTTATCAAAACAATATTAACTAAATATCCTATCTTATTTACATGTACATATGCTATTTATTTACTTTCTACATGGCATTTACTCATTTTCTTTTTATCTTAGGTTCTGCTTGTTAGATGATCACAGTGTGAATGCACACCTATGCATTGTACGTCTACCAATAAATGCTCTGCCTCAATTTTTTTTAGGTTTAGGTCTATAACAATACAAAGCAGATATCCTCAACGTCTAAAACTAAAACTAGAATCACAGCACTCTAAAGGTTGAACCTCAGGTTGCAGACCATTGGACAATAGCATTGATATCCTACCTCAACACTATAGGAACACTGAAAAACATCCACATCCAGGGAACTCATACTCTCATTCTCAACTCCACCAAGAAACAATAACAATTATCATCTATATTCTTGATAACCTTATTGCATTGTTTACTTGCCCCCATTATAAGCATATTTCAACAGGCTGAATGTGTTTTGTAAGCTCTACATAGTGACAGATGTGTAGTTCGGTAGTTCCCTCGAATGTAAAATCTGTGAGCAATGTCAATCTGCCAGCATGTGCCAGTTATACAGTATTTCTAGGCTTTTCCTAACTGATAAACAGGCTACTGTACTCCATCAGGCTGTAGTCTAAAGGAATGGTCGGTAAACCATCAATGCACCCAGTAATAATATCAGTAGGCATATATCAGTAGAAGCTTTTTACCAACAACCTTAAATTCCTCGTATGTATTTAACCCACTGGTGGACACAGACAGAAAAGAGCCCTGTGCAAGAACAATATATAAACCCTTTGCTGTCCAATAGCTCATAATAATGCACAATTCTACATGTTTTGGAGGTAGAAATGGGCCCCTGATGTCTTCCTTCGGTTCTTGTGAGGCAGCACAGTTTGCACCAATGATATTTCCACCCCTGCTTCATCCTAATTGCAAGTTCCCCACCATCATAATTTTAATCATAGTCCTTTTGTACATTGCCGTCTTCACCACAATGGCTTCTTCTAACACTTGGATAAATGGACATAATGGTTCTCTGATTTCATTACATTCCCCTCTTCGAGGCACATGCATTGACAAGATTTAAGAGAGAGGGTAGGTCTTGATGGCGCCACGAGTCAGAACACTCGGTTATTGCACCTGGCCTGTCCTCCATTTAACCTCATGCCTCCAGTGCTAATAAAAATCTCCTAATAGATGTGATCTATGCATATGTTGTGTGTATGGATGGGCAACATGATGCCCAGGAGCCACAGCTGCTATATTTACGGCTGCTCCCTATAAGCTGTGCTTTCTACAGCCATACACAGTCATCCACTGGTTCCTTACATCTTACCATCTTAGTAAATAAAATTTTTACAGGGGCAAGACGCAGCTCAAATTTCTAACTTCCATGCCTTTTTAGCAACAGTTTTCCTAATAACTTGCATGATGTAGTTGCACACAAGCAGTCAGAGCCATAAAGTGTGAGCCTGTAATAAGAAAATGCTCATTTCCAACAAATGGTAATAGGGCTATATCTGTTACCTGTCAACTCAAATAACATTGACCTACACTGACATGTAAGTTTGGGCACCCCTGGTCAAACAGTAGGGAGGCGGCTAAGAGCAGTAGGGTTGAATGCAAGATTTCCAGTCAAGAAGCCTTTCATCTCTGCATTGACCCGAAAGGTCCGACTTGAGTTTGCCAAAGAACACAGTCAATGAAAAGAGACAGATTGGTCTAAGGTGATGTGATCGGATGAATCCAAGTTCAATCTGTTTGGTAGTGATGACTAGCACTATACATACCGCTCAAATGGAAAACGTAATGATGTAAAGTTCCAAACACCTACAGTGAAATAGGAATGCTTCCAAGTACAAGGATATACTGGAGAATGTAATGCTACCATATGGTAAAACCAAAGTATGCAGGGACTGGAAATTCCAGCAACACAATGATCCTAAGCACAATTTAGTAAAATATTGGTTAGCAAAGAAAAACTTTTGGTTGCTACTGTATATCATTCTAAGACTGGCGTGAAGGAAGGTACCTTAGGGAAGACAAGTAGAAATTACAGAATAAGTCCAATACTTTTTACCGTATAACAGAAATAGTATATTGCAATTGACCATATTTCACTCTAAATTTTGTATTGGACCATGACCTGGTAGACATGAAGCAGAAACAGATCTTAAAGTTATGAGAAAACTAATGTCTACAATACTGTGTGAAAGTCATAGGTGTGTCGTATGGATGCAGACACCATTGAAATTGTGACATCAAGTGGCTGCCGCTTTGCACGGCTAACCCCAGCTCATGGCCCCATGGCAACTGCATGGTCTGCTGCTATGGATGGTACGCCCCTGATCACAACAGCGGTGCCTTTGCTAGGCCACCAAGTGCCATATTAAAGGGAATCTGTCACCTCATTTTTGGCCTATAAGCTGCGGCCACCGTCATTAGGGGTTTATCTACAGCATTCTGTAATGAGATAAGCCCCCAATGTAACCTGAAAGATAAGAAAAACAAGTTAGATTATACTCACCCAGGGGCGGTCGGGTGCGGTCCGGGTCCGAAGGGCGTCGCAGGTCCGGGTCCGGCGCCTCCCATCTTCATGCAATGATGTCCTCTTCCTTGCTTCTGTCGCGGCTCCTGCGCAGGCGTAATTCTCTGCCCTGTTGAGGGCAGGCCGAACTACTGCAGTGCGCAGGCGCCAGGAAAGCACAGAGAGGCCCGGAACCTGCGCACTGCAGTACTTTACTCTGCCCTCAACAGGGCAAATCAGTACGCCTGTGCATGAGCCACGACAGAAGCAAGGAAGAGGACGTCATCGCATGAAGATGGGAGGCGCCGGACCCGGACCTGCGATGCCCATCGGACCCGGACTGCACCGGGACCGCCCCGGGGTGAGTATATTCTAACTTGATTTTTCTTATCTTTCAGGTTACATCGGGGGCTTATCTACAGCAATACAGAATGCTGTAGATAAGCCCCTAATGGCGGTAGCTGCAGCTTGTATGCAAAAAATGAGGTGACAGATTCCCTTTAAGTATCAGCTTATGTGATCGTGTTGCAGGTCGGTAATGAGTGCCACTGCTTTTAATGATTGCTGTCAGTGTTTGAAAGCTGCATGTAAGTGGTTAAACAGATTTAATTGGCGCTTGCTCTGGTCGCTGCTGTTAGAAGAAGATGCTGGTTGTATTACACAGCTGGTATCTACATGAGTTTGCTCTGTACACGCAGATTCTTACAGTTATGTCCTTATGCAGGAAGGGGTTAACACTGCAAGGAAATGATTATATTGTATACTGGAAGTATATTGGAAATTAATGTAATTTTTTTATATTTACTTTCAACTAATCTTGGAATCAGCCTTTACATTTTCTGTTTTTAGTTAATAGTTCCCAATATTATAAACAATAATTTTATTATAAATATATACACAAGTATATACAGTATGTGTGTGACTTTTTATGTGAATCTTAGTCTAAGAGCTGCTGTTTGATCCAATGTTAATGTCCCACAATAAAGTTCTGCAAACACGCTAGCATGCCAAAAGTTGCAATGCCAAAAGCTGGCAACACACTGGTATTGTATAAGCAAACAGATAATAATCATCAATCTTATGCAACTCATTAAAATTGGATTTTTAAATAGATTCTTCATAGAGAACAAATGCCTCATTAATCTGGAGCATTTCAAGCCGAGAGCACAAGTAAGGTCAGAGAGAATAATGAGTGACAAGACGGGTCTACGAGACACTGCATGTTCCTTACCTTGAAGCCTTCCGTAATGTAAAGGTCAACAGATTTGTTAACTAAAGAGAAAAATGAACCGTTATCTCAATGATTAGCCTGAAATGGCTGAATTACTGCTTATATAGAGGTGTTCTCTCATTCATGAGTATGGTGTAATGGAAAAGGGAACGCATGATGATGACAAGGATCATTTGTCTTCTAGAGGGATAGTTCTGTATGGTAAACTCAAGACTATTACAATCGCACATAGACATACTACTCCACAATGTTGTCGGTTTATCCATGAATAACCAGCAGAAAAAAGTCATGGTATAGTTTAAATTACGTTCAATATATATGCAAGAAATAAAAGGGGTGGGTGGGTCATTTTGCAATGGTGAATGGTTGGACCTTCCTATTCCTTATGGTGCTTTCACATTGCGTTCTGTGTCCTCGTTGGGGCATATGTCTGAAATCCCCCGTAAAGCGAGGAACGGGCGCATGCGCCGTCGGGCCATAGAATGCGATGGTGACGGGATAGCGAACGTGCACTCTTTTTGGGAATGTCTACTTACTGATCCAGGTTTGTAGGTCGCCTTGCTCACACCTGTATTTTCAGTTTTGCTCATAAATTTTCAATAGGATTGAGATCAGGGCTTTGTGATGGCCACTCCTTAAGCCACTTTACCATTTTGTCAGGATGCTTCGGGTCATTGTCCATTTGGAAGACCCATTTCCACCCAAGCTTTAACTTCCTGGCTGATGTCTTGAAATGTTGCTTCAGTATTGCCACATAATCTTCTTGTAAGAGCTGGTGAGACTCCAAAGGTGAACCCACTGGACCGCAACAGCGAACCTCCCCAGGGCAAGTAGACCTGGTGGACCACCCCCTGTACAGGGAGAGTTAGGGACAGGCCCAGGGGAGACTACTGCCACGGCAGCTGGTACCCAGGGACTGGGAGCCAGAAAGAGACCGGGGGCACAGAAAGACAGGAGGGAAGAATGACACGGAATGCACACGGGAACACAGAGAAGTAAGAGAAACTAACAGGCAGGGAAGATGGGGTAACGGGAATACGTACAGGCTGGAACAACGAGGTAACAGGAACACAGACAGGCTGGAATGATGGGATAACGGGAACACGGACAGGCTGGAACGACGAGGTAACAGGAACATGGACAGGCTGGGAACCCTAGAAGGCAGGCACTGGAAGACAGCAAAAGAGAAGGACAAGGTAACGGACAAAAGGGCAGGGAAACAGAGAAGCATGGATCAAGGAACAGAGCTAACAAGCTGAGCAGAGAAATGTGATGCCAAATCACTTGAAAGATACAAATGACAGTCAGGCACTGTCATGAGGAAGAGGCGTGAAGATAAACAGTGCGGGGAGTTACCTTCCGGGTCGGGGTCCTCCAGGATCATAGAGGAAGCTGGAAGGAGCGGCCGAGATCAGGACGGGAAGTGTGCACGTGCACCGCTGAAGCGAGTTCGCGCGCGCATCCGACAGGGAGCAGAAGCCAGCCGCGCGAGCAGAGCAGCAGACACCGGAGGACAAGCAGGAGCACACCGGGACGCCGCAGACAGGTGAGTATAGTGGAAGTCGGGGGAAGACGGCGACAGTGGCGTGACACTTCTTTTCTCTTGAAGCCATATATTTTGTGAAGTGCACCAGTGCCTCCTGCAGCAAAACAACCTGAAAACATGATGCTGCCACCCCCATGTTTTACAGTTGGGATGGTGTTCTTAGGCTTCCAAGCTTCCTCTTTTTTCCTCCAAACCTAACGATGGTCATTATGCCCCAAAAGTTCAATTTTAGTTTAATCAGACCACAGTAAATATCTCCAAAAATTAAAGTCTTTGTTCCTGTGTGCATTTGCAAACGTTAATCTGTCTTTTTTATGTTTCTTTTGGAGTAATGGCTTCTTCCTAGCACAGTGGCCTTTCAGCACATGTTGAAACAGTACTTGTCTCACTGTAGATATTGACACAATCTTACCAGCTTCCGACATCATCTTCACAAGGTCTTCTGCTTTTGTCCTTGGGTTGATATGCACATGTCGGACCGTTCATCTCTGGGACACAGAACCTGTCTCCTGCCTGAGCGGTATGATGGCTGGACATTCCCATCTTGTTTGTACTTGCGTATATTTGTTTGTACAGATGAACGAGGCATCTTCAGGTATCTTGAAATTGTACCTAAGGATGAGCCAGACTTGTTAAATACCACAATTCTCTTCCCGATACCTTGGCTGGTTTCTTTAGACTTTCCCATGATGCTAAACAAAGAAGCAGTGCTTTCAGGTGTGCATTAATATACATCCACAGGTGTGTCTCTAATGAACTGAAGCTTCAGAAGCTTCCAAAAACATGACATCATCATATGGGCAGTCTAGAATTGTTTAAAGGGAACCTGTCAACCCGTTTTTTCAGATTGAGATATAAATACTGTTAAATAGGGCCTGCGCTGTGCGTTACAATAGTGTATGTAGTGTACCCTGATTCCCCACCTATGCTGCGCAATACATTACCAAAGTCGCCGTTTTCGCCTGTCAATCAGGCTGGTCAGGTCAGGTGGGCGTGGTGACATCACTCTTTTCTTCCCCAGCTTTCCGTTGGTGGCGTAGTGGTGTGCGCATGTCGCAGTGACAAATCCACTGCACGCACGTGAAGAAGCAGCGCGCGATCTGCGCTATTACCCCCTGTCATCGGTGGGGGCGGCCATCTTCCTGGGGCCGCGCGTGCGCAGATGGAGTGCTCTGCTGCACGGGGCTTCAGGAAAATGGCCGCGGGATGCCGCGCATGCACAGAAGAGATCGCGGCTTCTTCACGTGCGCGCAGTGGATTCGTCACTGCGACATGCGCACACCACTACGCCACCAACGGAAAGCTGGGGAAGAAAAGAGCGATGTCACCACACCCACCTGACCTGACCAGCCTGATTGACAGGCGAAAACGGCGACTTTGGTAATGTATTGCGCAGCATAGGTGGGGAATCAGGGTACACTACATACACTATTGTAACGCACAGCGCAGGCCCTATTTAACAGTATTTATATCTCAATCTGAAAAAACAGGGTGACAGGTTCCCTTTAAAGGCATAGTAATCTTAGTGTATGTAAACTGTGACTTTGCAGTAGGTCATAAAAATGCCTTAAAACATTCTCTCTCTCTTATTATTCTGGCATTTGACAAATATCAATAATTATGGTAATCCTAGTTGACCTAAAACAGGAAACGTTTATTCTGATTTCATGTTGGATATTGAGAAAAACATGCATATGTGTCTTTCTATAAAGTTTATGTAAACTTCTGGCAACATTACAGAGTAGCATTAATAATATATACTGTAATATACACTATCTATATACATAGATATACAGTATGTATGAAAATATATCATAAACACTATTATTGTGTAGATTATAGTCAGGTACGGACTGGGACTAAAATTCAGCCCTGGCATTTGCAATCACACAGGCCCATGTTGTCCCGTTTCCAAGCAACAGATGAGGATATATTAACAATATCGTGGATGGAGGAAAGCAAGATTTACTACAACACCAATATTTCTAATGATACCCGTGGCCTGCTGGGGTAAGTGACGGAGTCAGTGACTTTGTGCTCCATCACAACTCTTAACAGTATGAGTGTCTTGAGAACACGGATTCTGCTAACAACGTAGCAGACAGTACAGCCCATGACCAGACTGGCCCTTCTGGCATTTGCCAGAATTGCCCAATGGCCAGTCCGGCCCTGATTATAGTGTATATTATTGGCTTCCCACTGAAGAAATACAGTATATGTATACAAACCTTAGAAGTTTTAAAGAAGTTGGCCCTTAGGCTGGTAGCAGGTATAAATAGTGAAAACCAGAAAATAGCTGCAGCCTAAATAGGGCAAGGTGCAGTGACAGCGAACGACAGACTGTACCAATCATTCAGTGAAATGAAAACTTGATACACACACACACACGTATATCTGGCGTCATCAGCTTCTTAATTCAGATGTCGGAAGGGTTTCCTAATGAAAGTACTTTGCTGTGTGTGCGTGTCCTCCATGGCAAGTGCGTGCAGAGGAGCCAAGAAGGTCATGACACTGCAGTGCACAAGGATTGTATTATACAAGTCTGCCCGTGACTATCTCACTACACAGTCCTTTTAGGAAGGCACATAGATGGTATATGGGATCCAACGCTTCTTGTAATGATCACTTTCTCTTTTTCCATATCCAAGATCTTTTTTTCTACATAGGAAAAACTTTGGACCAGTGCGCATCCTCATACTCCTGTTTCATGTCTAGAAAGCCAGAACTGCTGTGTGCTATGAGAAAAGTTTTCCCTAACTTGATTATTGCATTACAGTATTTCTGCTATCACTTCCGTGTTCTCTTTACAACCCATTATTCAAAAATGTTCACAGTATGAGTAAAATGGGGGGAAAAAAATCACAATTTATTTGTGTCAAGTTTTTTTTACTTTTTTTATGTCGCACAGTGCTTCGAAAATTTTCTTCATTTTGGAGGGAAACCCATATGGACCTTATATTCCCCTATCAAAGTCACAGGAGCTGTTCGTGACTCTCTGCTTAGCATTCAAGCAGGGGCAGATTCAGAGTGGCCGGTTCAGTTTAGAGGACATGGACCTCCCATGACACAATACAGTATTTCTCCCAGAAAATGTATGCAATTACACATGTTTTGTTATTCACATGTTTATTATTTGTGTGTTTTGGAACAACACAAGAAACAGAGAAAACAAGGCAAATCAAATAATTTCACGCAAAACCACAAAAATGAGCAGGACAAAATTGTTGGCACCTTTCCAAAATTGCTGTTTAAAAAATCCGTTTCAAGCATGTAATGCTCGTTAAAACTCACTTGTGGCAAGTAACAGATGTAGGCAATGTGAAAATGACACCTGAAACAAGGAAAAAAAAGGAGATGCTGACTCAATCTTTTCATTGTGTGTCTGTGTGGCACACTAAGCATGGAGAACAGAAAGGTGAGAAAATAACTGCCTGGGGACTTGAAAACCAAAATTGTTGAGAAATATCAACAATCTCAAGGTTAAAAGTCCATCTCCAGATATCCTGATGTTCCTTTGTCCATGATGAGCATCATAATCAAGAAGTTTACAACCCATGGCACTGTAGCTAATCTCTCTGGATGTGGACGGCAGAAAAAAATTGATAAATTGCAACGCAGGATAGTCTGAATGATGGATAAACAGCCCTAATCAAGTTCCAAAGAAATTCAAGCTGTTCTGCAGCATTGAGGTGCGCCAGTGTCAATGTGAACTATTCATTGACATTTGAATGAAACAAAACACTATGGCAGGAGACCCAGAAACGTAAACATGACACAGAGACATAAACAAGCTAGTCTGCAGTTTTCCAAAATGTACACGAGTAAGCCAAGATCTTTCTGGGAAAACATCTTGAGGACAGATGAGACCAAGATAGAGCTTTTTGGTGAAGCACATCATTCTACTGTTAACCAAAAATGGAATGAGGCCTCCAAAGAAAAGAGCATAGTACCTACAGTCAAATATGTTTTGGGGTTGTTTTGCTGCTTCTGGCACTGGGTGTCTTGACTGTGTGCCAAGCATCATGAAATATTAAGACTTCCAAAGGATTTTGGGTTGCGATGTAGTGCCCAGTGTCAGAAAGCTGGGTTTGCCTCCTAAGTCATGGGTCTTCCATGACCCCAAGCAAACTTCAAGAAGCACCCAGAAATGGATGGAAACAAAGCGCTGGAGAGTTTGGAAGAAGTGGTAGCAATGAGTCTGTGGAGAGAAATTAACTAATAAAAGAAATGCGCCGTATATGTACGGCACATGTTGGGTCTCCCCCTTTGATGTGGACTTAGGCGCTGAGACCGCATCTTTTCCTACACATATCAGCTGATTTGATTAGCTGACATGTGCCCCTAACAGCCGTGGGTGGAATCACGATCCACCCACAGCTGTTAACTAGTTAAATCTCAATCAGGGGCATTTAACATGCACATGCCAGAAGCATGTCACAAACCACACCCATCGGTGCCCCTGTCACATGATTTCGGGTCACCGATGGGTTGGCATGACAACCTGGGGTCTGCAGGACCAGCGGTCAGCACTCATAGCAGATGAGCATTTTAGCTACATAGCTATGTAGCACAAGCAAGTGATCAGAAGATCGCAGCTTCAAGTCTAAAAAAAAAGTTTAAAAAAAAACCTTTACAAGTTTGATATCTATGAACTCGTAATGACCTGGAGAATCATAATGACAGGTCAGGTTTAGCATTCAGTGAACATGGCAACAAAAAAAAACCTATTGTGTAATTGCACTTGTTTTTGCAATTCTACCGCACTAATATATTTTTTCCCGTTTTTCAGCATGACCGAGTATAGCCCATTTGGGATTTTTTCTCCCCAAAATCACCCTCCAAACTAGCCACTTGTAGCCAAACAAAAATCCGCCACCCCCCTCTGAACGCTAATTATGCAATAAAGACATAACACATTAAATTATTTGGATAATTTTGGCCACAGCGGCCAGTTTATTAACAAACAACAATTAATTATTATAATTATAACAAAAATATCTGAAAAACTTGAGGGGGAGGGTTCTTGGAGCTAAAAGATCTGGCATCATATATATAGGCAAAAATTGACCCCAAACTTTTTTAACCAACACTTTTTTACCCTCAGCCGTGACCACCAGCTCGAGGGCACCATATAACCCTTTTCAGGGCAGACCAAAAAAACCCAAAGCTCCCGAGGACAATCCCCGTCCAGAGCCCGTAACCACAAGCCAGATCCACCCCCATCCAATTGACCTTCCTCCAATCAAACATCACCAACTCCAAGAACCCAGCACCCCCGCCCCACTTGTCACTGTGATAATGAAAAATATCATGAAAAATTATAAAACAAACAACATCACCCGTCCCTTAAGAATGGTTAAACGACCACCAAAACACTACTAAACAACCCTGAAAAAGAAAGAGGGTGGGTGAGCTTTTCCCGCTGTCTTCTCCTTGTGAATGGCAATTTTTCCCGCACTTTTCCCCCCTTGTCGCCCGTCTCCAGCCCCCAAACTCCTCCCCCATTCCCCTACAGCCAAACTCCTCATGGTGTTTCAAAAAATATGGAAAAAAAACCCTCCCATGGCAACGCAGTCATGGGGGGCCCCCATCCAGCTGCGCCCATTCCAGCCCCCATCTCACTATATGGTAAAACCAATGTACCAAAGTACCAAACCAAATACAACTCATCCTGCAATAAACAAGTACTCATACGGCCATATTGATGGAAAAACAAAAAAAAGTTATGGCTCTGGAAAGATGAGCAAAAAAAGGAAATGCAAAAACAGAAATTGGCTGTGGTTTGAAGGGGTTAAACTTGCTGTTGGGAGAAGACGCCTTCAAATCTGAGAGATCCAGAGCAGTTTGCAAATGAAGAGTGATCCAAAATTCCAGCTGAGAGGTGTAAGAAGCTTGTGGATGGTTATAGGAAGCGATTGGTGGCAGTTATGTATTCCAAAGGGTGTGCAACCAAATATTAAGTTGATGATGCCAACAATTTTGTCCGGGCCATTTTAGGAGTTTTGTGTGAAATTAAGTCCAAATTTGCCTTTTTTTCTCTTTTATGTTGTGCTGTTTCAATACACACAAAGGAAATCAACATGTGTATAACAAAACACGTCCCTGAAATTAAAAATGGTCACACACTGTATATGTACACATTTGTTTCCAGAAAATGAAATCCCCCCATCCTTCGTAGTTTCATCGTTTTAAGTTTGAAGATAGACTTCAGTCCATAAAGTTCAATCTGCAGCCTAATATGTTAATCGAGAGAAAGCCAAACCTTTTGGGGCAGACATTAATAGGTCCATATTAGGAGGAAAATTCCTTCCCAACGCCATATGGCAATCAGACTAGTTCCCTGGATCTACACACCATCATAGAATCTAGTGCCCATAACCTGTAATACAGTATTTATTAAGACAGGCGTCCAGACCTTCTTGAATTTTAGAAGTGAATCAACCATTACATCATGTGGCAGAGAGTTCCACAGTCTCACTGCTCTTACAGTAAAGAATCTGCATCAGTGATTATGATTAAACCTTGTTTCTTCTAGACATAGAGGATGCCCCCTGGTCCCCGTCACGGGCCTAAGTGTAAAAAGATCATTATACAGATTTCTGTACTGTTCCTCCATATATTTGTGTACTGTAGTAAGATCGCCCCTAAGCCTTCGTTTTTCCAAACTGAATAACCCCAAGTGTAATAACCTGTCTTGGTACAGTATTGCAGTCCACCCATTCCCTTAATAATGTTGGTTGCTCTTCTCTGCACCCGCTCTAGTTCAGCTATATTCTGTTTGTACACTGGAGACCAAATTTGACTATGTTCTCATCAAACTGATTGGTCACAGCCGGCCAGGCGCAACCAATCAGTGACGGCTACAGTCCGGCCATGAATTCGCCCTTCCCTACTCCCCTCCAGTCAGTGCCCCCTCCCTACTGCCCTCCAGTCGTTAAAACGGACTGCGTTACACTGCAGCATAACGCGGTGTAACGCAGTCCGTTAACGCTGCTATTAACCCTGTGTGATCCTGTGTAGCCCTGTGTGTGCAAAGGCAGCATCAATAGTAAAAAGATCTAATGTTAAAAATAATAAAAAATCATTAATTTCTCACCTTCTGGCACCCTTCCGGCTCCTCGCGATGCTCGGGTCCCAAGAATGCATTGCGGAGGACCGGATATGACGTAGCGGTCTCGCAAGACCATCATCACGTGTTATTGCCGCAATGCATTCTTGGGACCGGATTGTTGGGAGGAGCATTGCTAAATGCCTGGCCTGGATCCGGGGGCCGCCGGAAGATGAGTATATAACTATTTTTTACTTTAATTCTTTTTTTAACAGGGATATGGTGCCCACATTGCTATATACTACGTGGGCTGTGTTACTACATCTCTATGCTATATACGACGTGGGCTGTGCTATATACTACGTGGCTGTGCAATATACTACGTGGCTGGGTAATATACTACGTGGCTGTGTTATACACTATGTGGGCTGTGTTATATACTGCATGGGCTGTGTTATATACTACGTGGGTGGTGCTATATACTACATGGGCTGTGTAATATTTTACGTGGGCTGTGCTATATACTACGTAGGCTTTGCTATATACAGCGTAGGCTGTGTTATGTACTGCGTGGGCTGTGTTATATACTGCGTGGGCTGTGTTATATAGTACGTCGTTGTGTTATATACTACATGGGCGATGCTATATCCTACGTGGGCTGTGCAATATACTACTTGGGCTGTGTTAGATACTACATAGGCTGTGTTATATAATACATGGGCTGTATTATATACTATGTGTGCTGTGTTATATACTACGTGTGCTGTGTTATATACTACATGGCCTGTGTTATATACTGCGTGGGCTGTGCTATATATTACTATACATATTCTAGAATACCTGATGCGTTAGAATCGGGCCACCATCTAGTGACCTTATATTTATCTACATTAACCCCTTCACCCATGGGCCATTTTCCGTATTTGCATCTCTGTTTTTTGCTCCCCTGCTTCCCAGTTATAACTTTTATATTTTCCCTTCAATATGGCCATGTGAGGGCTTCTTTTTTGCAGGACGAGTTTACTTTTGAATGACACCATTGGTTTTACCATATCAAGAATTGGAAAACGGGGAAAAAACTTCCAAGTGCCGTGAAATTACCATCAAAATGTAATTCCACAACTGTTTTTTTTTTTTACCATGTTCACCAAATGCTAAAACTGACCAGTCAATATGATTCTCCAGGTCATTACCAGTTTGTAGATTCCAAACACATCTAGATTTTATTTTATTTATGTGGTGAAAAAAAATCTAAAATTTGTTGAAAAAAAATAAAAAATTATTGCGTCATTTTCCGAGACTTCTAGCTTCTCCATTTTTCATGATCTGGGGCTGGGTGGGGGCTTATTTTTTGCATGCCGAGCTGACATTTTTTTTTAATACCGTTTTAGTGTAGATACAATGCTTTTTTCACATTTGATTTGCTGCAAGGAAATTTACCATTAGCTGCCACATTACTCGTCAGATTAAAGCCATTTACTGGGGGCAACATCTTTAATAACATTTCCATTTTAAGAAGACAAGCCTGTACATTGTTGTTAGCCTTGCATATAAAAAGTAATATTCTATTTCACAAACTTTTTTCAAGGTCTACTGTGTCTTTACACTTGTAACCTTCAAATTATTTTGAAAAAAAGTCTATATATTCTTGTCTCTTTGCGGCATCTGCTTTCTTCAAGGTTACATTACCTAAATGGATGCCCCTAGCTGCTTCAGATTCATATCTATACATCCAAAATGATCTATCTGTTCAGAGGCTTCTCATACCGCTCTTATTTTACAGAATAATTACACTGTTGGCCTTTAAAGAGGTAAATCTGCTCAGACCAAAAATATTAAAGTGAGCAGTTGGCACCTTATATGCCGTGTCACACATTGTGATCTGCTGATATAAGCGTTCTGTTTATCTCCCTTATACACAGCCAAGATACGAAGACGCTGCTCCAGTTATGATGAGATCTCTCAATAGGTATCTGGAGCGTATGAGAGATTGGCAGACTGGGCCAACGGGTTAAAGACTGGAAATAAGTTTTATTTTTCATCAAAAATGTTGGCAGGTGCTCTGAAAAATCTGATTTATAGTGATTTAGGTATTTTAACTTTTACAAAGAGAAAGTACAACTACAAGGGATAAATTAACCAGCGATCCTCATCCAAACTAATTGTATCATGAGCGTGCAACAGTGACACCTATTATAAAGATGCCTATCGACACTAAAGTTTAGTTATATTGAACAATATCAGTCAAAATTAATATAGTATTAGTCTGGTAAAACTTAAATGGGTTTTCCCATGAACAAGAATTAATTTTAACCAATAAATCTTGGAATAATTAGTTTCACAATTGGATGTTTTTAATCCCTTAACTGCCGCCATTAAAAGCGTATTCGCGGCCGTTAAGGGTACTTATTCCTCAGCACCGCTTTTTAATGGTGCTGACTGCTGAGTAATAGTTGTATAGCGCCCTCCAGTGTCAGAAAATCTTCAGGGTCTCAACTGCTAGGAGTAGCTTAGACCCTGGAGAACATGATTCGGGTCATTTACTACTGTCCCCAGTCATGTGATCGCCGATATTCACCGAATAAATGCGATAAAAAAAAAAAGTCAGATTTTCAATTCATTTCTCTCTCCTCTGATATGATTTGCTCATTAGAATAGAGAGAAATGGGTCCCCTGAGCCCCCCCAGTACCTCCGCCATCCCCAGACCCTCCTGCTCTGTCCCCCGGTTCACCGTGTCATTTTCTTGGAAGAAAATGGCAGATGTATGCGCAGTGGGCCTGTCGAGATCTGCCGGCAGGTACCCGGCAACAATAGGAGATTTTTCCTATTGGTTCATTTTGATCACTCTGACAGACCCTATCACAGTGATCAAAATAAAAAATAGTAAATCAAACCCTCCTTTGGTTACCCACTTAGTTAGGTAAAAATAATAAAATTATTATTTTTTCCATTCTTTACAGTTAGGTTTAGGGTTGGGGTTAGAGCTAGGGTTAAGGTTGGGGCTAGGGTTAGAACTAGGGTTAGGTTTGGGGCTAGGGTTAGAACTAGGGTTAGGGTTGGGGCTTGGGTTAGGGTTGGGGTTAGGGTTAGGGGTGTGTTGGGGTTAGAGTTGTGTTGGGGTTAGGGTTGTGTAAGGGTTTCAGTTGTGTTGGAATTATGATTGTGGTGTTGGGGTTAGGGTGTTGGGGTTAGAGTGGTGTTTGGGTTAGGTAGGAGTTGGGGTTAGGGTTGTGTTGGGGTTATGGTTGTGGTTAGGGTTGGGATTAGGGTTAGGGGTGTGTTGAGGTTAGGGTTGGGATTAGGGCTGTTTTAGGGGGTCTGCAAACGCAACATGGTGCCCGTCATTGATTCCAGCCAATTTTGCATTCAAAAAGTCAAACGATGCTCCCTCCCTTCTGAACCCTGCCACGCGCCCAGACAGTGGCTTTCCCCCACGTATGGGGTACTGACGTATTCAGGAGAATTTGAACAACAAATGTCGTGGTCAAGTCATATTGATTAAATTTTACCACTAACATGAAGTATAATATGTCATGAAAAAACAAACTCCAGAGTTCCAGATCTACAACCTGATAAAGTGATAGTGGTCAGAATTGTTAAATTTGACTTGGTCATTAAGATCAAAATTGGCTCATCACTAAGGGGTTAAACAAAATGTTCCTGTGCTGAGATAATCTTATAAATGTGTCCCTGCTGTGTACTGTGTAATGGCCGTGTCTGACCCTACAGGGACATGGTCTGATCATACCACAGCTCCTTGGCAGGCTAAGAAGCAAAACAGAGTATATAGACAGGACAGCATGGGATCACAGATAATTATTTTCATGAGATAAAAAAATTCCCGGCCTGTTTTTAAACAATGCTTCCCTTCAAAGAAATAATGATTTATGATACCACACTGTAATGTCTGTATACTCTCTTTTGCTTCCTCCCCTGCCCAGGAGATGTGCTATAGACCATGTCCCTGCATGGTCAGACACAGCCATTACACAGTACACAGCAGGGCACATTTATGAGATTATCTCAGCACAGGACACATTTTATTAAAACACATCCAATTGCCAAAATTATTATAATTCCAAGATCTGTTGATTAAAATAAACTTGTGTCGGTGGGAAACCCGTTTAAGAACGATCGTTTTAGCCAACAGATCACAAACTGCCATTGTCTGAAATGAAGTTGGTATTACCTATCTGTCACGACTTCAGCACTGGATGTCTGCATTTGGTTACTATGGTATCCCACAAAGCACTATTGCTGTCGTGACCTAACGCTGTTTAAGGTTGACCCAGGCACCCAGGAGTACCTGAGAATTTAGCAAGCACAACAAATAGAGATGAATGGATAGATTAGCGGGACTCTGTTGAATACTCTGTTGAATTGGATGCTGGACCGCAGTCACACCAATCGATTGGCCCATCTCTAACAGCAGGAGTTTGCTTCCCCTTCCATATTGCACAGCTCCAGCTTGGTGTCTAATTATCTGCTCCGCTACTTCTGACTTCTATTTTACTACCAGCGCTACTTTCAAACTCAGTCTAGCTTATTTAGGTGTAGTCCATATCTACCTGCAATTAAGATTGAAGATTACCAATGTCTTGCAACTGTTCTCAGCTCTGTTTACACCTCAATCTCTGCTATCAAGGTAATGTATTTCTGTAAGCAAGGTATGTGTGTGAACCACATCACTAAAACCAAGTTTGCTAATATTTCACTGCTGTCCTATGGTTAACCATTTCCCTGGTATGAATTCCGATAGCGTACATCTCTGCTATGAACCCTGCTGCCAGTTCCATATTGCCTACATGGGTACAATAAATCCGCACTACCTGGCTATACTTCATCTGGCGATTCCTGCTCCACTTGTCTGTATCCCATTCTGCATACCTTGCGGTCCTGCTCCTCTATGGTCTACATGCCATCTACAGCTCTGCTGTACCATCACTTCTAACCTGTGCTGCTCATCCTGACCTGAGGTTTAGAAAATTCACTTCACCTAGTGAGTCTTTAGCTGTGGTTATTCAGTTGAAAAGCCCACATAAACAATGATGAAAGTCAGCTAAACCGGCTGATTTTGGCAGGACCAGCCTACCATCTGGTGCACATGGCGGCCTCAGGTCTCTTCCCTATCAGATGATGTCGGAGGAGAGAATTATCAGCCAGTTGTAATTTCAACATCTAATACTTTGGTTTTAGGGGGAGATAAGCTGCTGCCAAAGGTATCTCTCAATGAAAACACTTGACCATTTGAAAACACTTGACCAGTTGGTCAAGTCAAGTGTTCATGTGAATGAAGGAATCGGGAACATTCACGAACAGCTCTCTCATGTATGTGGCTACCTTCACCTATGAGCAATGTTTCGTTGAAATAATTTTCACAGTAATATCACTTGTCTGCCGATAAGGAGAAAGCCACAGTATATTAGTCATCGACCCCCCAAAAAAAGGAATTGGTTGATAACAAGACTCTGGTAACTCACAATCTAGTTAAAGCCTAGGAAAAGGTGAGATACAGGCAGAGACGTAGTAGAGCAAGTGAGAAGGGGAATGTGTAAAAAGTGTTGGCCTTTTTTTATCGATTCATGCAAGTTTAAGTAAAATGTGTTCAGATTCACAAGGGCCTGCTGATTTAATAAAATTTGGCTCAAATTTGATTTGCAAAAAAATCAATTTGCTCGTCTCTTGTTATTGTGCTTTTACAATATGTCTAATTAAAAGACAAACAAGCAAAACATATTTGCCAATCAACAGTCATTTCATAGCCTGTTTAGAGAAGAAGACCTCATTTAAGTAATTTAATATGCACACAGAACGATCGGTAATGCGATAGTTCTGAGCGCATAGGTTGTCATTGTTCTCGGCAGCACATTACCTGCTTACACAGGACAAAACTCTGCTGAGAAGGATAGTCTAGCCAGCCAAAAGATCATTTCATCAGACCAATGAGTGTTTTGCTTGTTTGCTATACTATTTGCAGCCTGTTTACACTGCAGGAGAAAAGAGGATTCCTAGGAATCAAGCATTAGCATAACCTGAATTCTCATCTAAGAATTTGCATGTCACAACTGAGTTAGCACTACTAAATGTGTACACAAATGTGTCACTGTCGTCATAATTAGAGGCTGTATGACATATATTATTAATTATATTGTATCATTATGGGAGCTCTTCCATACCGGGTCCAAAAAAAGAAGAAACAAAGTATACCCGCACTGCTGTCATTCGCGATCACCTATCGGCGTGCCACAATATGCTGTACCAGCCCCTATACCTCCTACTCAATGCATGGGCATAAGGGGTGCTCAACCAAAAAGATATATAATTCAAAAGCAAAAGAAAAAAAGTGGTTAGCACTCACCAAACCCGATGCTGTAAAAAGTCTTTATTTTGACATGGACATGGACAGGGAGAACATGATGTCCGAAGGACAGGTCAAAATAAAGACTTTTTACAGCATCGGGTTTGGTGAGTGCTAACCACTTTTTTTCTTTTTTTTCTTTTGCTTTTGTCTTCCATACCGGGGTATGCTATCATTTAGTGAAGTTCTTAGGGTAAGTTCACACTAGGCATGAACAAGCTAGGCAGGAAACAAGCTGCAGAAAAAAAGCATGTTTTCCTTGGTTATTCTTGCGTTTTTTTGTGGCGGTTTTGGCATGCTAGATTTGTCACTTGTGAATTCTGATAAAGTTTAGCGTTAAAAAAAATGTCCTATTCCATAGAATCAGATTTTGGCACAAACCTGATTCTTGTGTTTTTTTTCAGAGTTTTTTCACCAGCCATTCATGGGTGAAAAACGCTGCAGAAACGCTGAAAGAAGTGACATGTTCTATGCCCAAAAAAATATGCAAAACACAAAATATTGATGACATAAAAAAACAATGCGTGTGCATGAGATTTCTGAAATCTCATAGGCTTTGCTGGTTCTGTAAAAAGCAGCTGAAAATTAGTATTATAAAAAAGCATTTAAAAAAGCAGCAAAAATCCCTAGTGTGAACTTAGCCTAATGGTTGTCTTATATGTGCACACATTGCATTTTTGTTGCATTTTTCTTTTTGTACAGGTTAGATGAGGAAAATACGCTGAATTTTTCAGCACCAGCAATATGAATAAGATTTCAGACATCTCGTTCATATGTTGATTATTTTTTCAAATCTGAAACATGTCAAAAATGTCAGCGTTTTCACAGCAGACTTCACCCGTACTAGTGAGTGGGACAATATGGCAGTAAAATCGCATGTCAAAAACACGGCAAAAAGACCCATATTTTACGCAGCGCTTTTCCTGACAACACAATTATTTTCTGTCGCAAATCCTGAATGCGTGCGCATATGACTATTAGCATCTATTGATTCTGTCACCTTCATGTTGGATTTTCGTGTGAGAACTGTCACCTCTGTGTTATCTCATTAAGATAATGTACCCGAGCTGAAATCCAATATTTCCAGTTTACAGCTCATTAACTTAAAACCATTGTAAATGGTCTCTGACCAGTATTTCCCCTCCCACATAAAGCTGGCCACGCATGCTTCAGTTTTCTGTTGCTAGATAAGCATTACTGTACTGACTAATCTATGGATTTCTGGTTCATCGCTGCGTCTGTAATTGTTCCAGATCGCTTCTCAACAAAAGGAAAGAGCATTGCCATCCAAAGCACAAGAGAAGTGCCGCTATACTAGTCATGATGATGAACTGTTACTTTATTACTGACCAGCGGCGTCATTGTACATAAGCCTGATGTAACCCCAAGGGTCAGGACTGCAGGATCGCTGCGCAAACTACGTACAGAACATCCACAGCATAATACAGCATCAACTAAGTACAGGAGAATTTGACAAACTCCTTGAAAATCTATAGTATGTCAACTGTTTGTGCTCTTTTTAATCTAAAGTGTAAAAGGACGGGAACCGTTTTACATAAAGTCAGCAAAAAAAATCCATAGCGAAATCTGAATTTAATACATGAGAATTTTTAAATCCAGAAATCATCTACGTATGAACAAACACTTAGAATATATTTCTGCTGGTCAGGTCTGCTGCAGAATTTCCACAGCGGAAAATCTGCAGCTGCAAAAAAAAATGCTGCAGATTTAATTTCAGAATTGCTGCTAGTTTGCTGCACATTTCGCTCTTTGAATCGCAGTGATTTTGTAAAATTTTAGTCACTGTGCTGCACTTTGGATTTGATGCACATTAGTGATGAGCGAACGTGCTAAGATCAGGTGTTATCTAAGCATGCTCGGGTGCTAACCGAGTGTCTTCGGAGTGCTCGAAAAATATGAGTCCCCTCTGCTGCATGTCTCGTGGCTGTTAGACATATTCAGTGGATTTTCCATGTGCAAATATGTGGTGGAAAATCAACTGCATTTCAATCCTTTGACTGTGTTCACATGCTGTAGAAGATTTGTGCTACTGTGAAGGAGAGAATGGCTAATGAAATCAATTATTAACCTTACATAAGCTAGTAATATATGTGGTGTGGCAAAATGGTGTCTACATCTTGGAACTACGGCCCGGAATCCTTGGAATGTGAGGTGGATACACTGAAGACCATATATGGAATAGACCGAGCATGGACCTATCACAGACTGACACTATGGCTGCTGAGAAGCTGTGCACCACGCTGTGCAATGCCCTGTACCTGCCTGATACATGATCTTTTGTTTATTTTAATAATGTCCAGTTCTGTGCCAGCTCTTGCCAAGAGAGGAGAGCACTCCTGACCCTGCGTCCGATGTCTTTCTTTTATGCATGCACTTGGTCCATATTTATCAGGTCAGGGGCAGGCAATCACTAAGGGTACCATCACATTTAGCGACGCTGCAGCGATATAGACAACGATGCCGATCGCTGCAGCATCGCTGTTTAGGTCGTTGTGTGGTCGCTGGAGAGCTGTCACACAGACAGCTCTCCAGCGACCAACGATGCCGAAGTCCCCGGGTAACCAGGGTAAACATCGGGTTACTAAGTGCAGGGCCGCGCTTAGTAACCCGATGTTTACCCTGGTTACCATTGTAAATGTAAAACAAACAAACAGTACATACTTAAATTCCGGTGTCTGTCACGTCCCCCGGCGTCAGCTTCCCTGCACTGTGTCAGCGCCGGCCGTAAAGCAGAGCACAGCTGGAAGCTGACGCCGGGGGACGTGACAGACACCGGAATGTGAGTATGTAGTGTTTGTTTTTTTTAACTTTTGCAATGGTAACTAGGGTAAACATCGGGTTACTAAGCGCGGCCCTGCGGTTTGTAACCCGATATTTACCCTGGTTACCAGTGAACACATCGCTGGATCGACGTCACACACGCCGATCCAGCGATGACAGCGGGTGATCAGCGACCAAAAAAAAGGTCCTGAACATTCCCAGCGACCAACGATCTCCCAGCAGGGCCTGATCGTTGGTCGCTGTCACGCATAACGATTTCGTTAACGATATTGTTGCTACGTCACAAAAAGCAACGATATCGTTAACGAAATCGTTATGTGTGAAGGTACCTTTAGATCTCACTATAAGAGATCATCCCAATACTATAAATTTGGAAACAAATCCACGACAAAACTATGACTAATCCATGGTAAAATCCACTGCTGCAAACTGACATCTAATCTCCTCCAATATCATCTTTTTGTGGAAAGTCTGATATCAGTGGGTTTGTCCAACTTGAGTTTATTGTATATGAAGGGGGGTCTTAAGATAGTAACATTTTGATTTTTGGTCATAAAAGGACCTGTCACTTTAAAATTAGTAATAACATGATGGTATGTAAATAATAAAACTAGTACAATAAAAATGATAACCAGTTAATTTCTCCACCTGTATATTTCTATAAAAGAAAAAAATAATGCATCTACTATATAATTGTCTAAGGGTCACTTCCGTCTTTCTGTCTGTCCTTCTGTCTGTCACGGATATTCATTGGTCGCGGCCTCTGTCTGTCATGGAATCCAAGTCGCTGATTGGTCTCGCCAGCTACCTGTCATGGCTGCCGCGACCAATCAGCGATGGCCACAGTCCGATTAGTCCCTCCCTACTCCCCTGCAGTCAGTGCCCGGCGCCCGCTCCATACTCCCTGCAGTCACCGCTCACACAGGGTTAATGCCAGAGGTAACGGACCGCGTTATGCCGCTGGTAAATCACTCTGTTACTGCCGCTATTAACCCTGTGTGACCAAGTTTTTACTATTGATGCTGCCTATGCAGCATCAATAGTAAAAGGATCTAATGTTAAAAATAATAAAAAAAATAAAAAATCTTTATATACTCACCTTCTGCCGCCTTTCCCGCTCCTCGCGACACTCCGGTAACCGCTCCATGCAAGCAGCAGGTTCCGGTGGAAAGGATGGTATGCGACAAGGACCTGCCATGACGTCATGGTCATGTGACCGCGACCTCATCACAGGTCCTGCGCGCCTGCACGAGAAGGACCTGCCATGACATCACGGTCATGTGACCGCGACGTCATCACGGGTCCTGCGCTACCAACCCTGGGACCGGAAGCTGCCGAGTGCACCGCACACAGGCGACATGACTACAAGGGCTCCCTCGGAAGGTGAGTATATGTTTATTTTTTATTTTTTAACCTGTGACAAACCTGGCTGGGTAATATACTACGTGACTGGGCAATATACTACGTAGCTGGCCAATATACTACGTGGCTGGGCAATATACTACGTGGCTCTGTGCTGTATACTACATCGCTGTGCAATATACTATGTGGCTCTGTGCTGTATACTACGTCACTGGGCACTATACTATGTGACTGGGCAATATACTACGTCGCTAGGCAATATACTACGTCACTGGACAATATACTACGTAACTAGGCAATATACTACGTGGCTGGGCAATATACTATGTGGCTGGGCAATATACTACGTGGCTGGACAATATAATACGTAACTGGGCAATATACTACGTAACTGGGCAATATACTATGTGGCTGGGCAATATACTACGTGGCTGGGCAATATACTACGTCACTGGGCAATATACTACGTGACTGGGCAATATACTATGTTGTTGTGCAATGTACTACGTGACTGGACAATATACTACGTAACTGGGCAATATACTACGTGGCTGGGCAATATACTGCGTGACTGGGCAATATACTACATAACTGGGCAATATACTACGTGACTGGGCACTATACTACGTGACTGGGCAATATACTACGTGACTGCGCAATATACTACGTCACTGGGCAATATACTATGTGACTGGGCAATATACTACGTCACTGGGCAATATACTACGTGACTGGGCAATATACTATGTGGCTGGGCAATATACTATGTGGCTGGGCAATATACTACATGACTGGGCAATATATTACATGACTGGACAATATACTACGTGACTGAGCAATATACTACGTGGCTGGGCAATATACTACATGACTGGGCAATATATTACATGACTGGACAATATACTACGTGACTGAGCAATATACTATGTGGCTGGGCAATATACTACATGACTGGGCAATATATTACATGATTGGGCAATATACTACGTGACTGCGCAATACACTACGTCACTGGGCAATATACTATGTGACTGGGCAATTTTCTACGTCACTGGGCAATATACTACGTGACTCGGCAATATACTATGTGGCTGGGCAATATACTATGTGGCTGGGCAATATACTACATGATTGGGCAATATATTACATGACTGGGCAATATACTACGTGACTGAGCAATATACTATGTCACTCGGCAATATACTTAGTGGCTGGGCAATATACTACGTGGCTGGGCAATATACTACGTGGCTGGGCAATATACTACGTGGTTGGGCAATATACTACGTGGACATGCATATTCTAGAATACCCGATGCGTTAGAATCGGGCCACCAGCTAGTAAATGAATATAATTTGCTATGAAGTTCTCATTCATGGACACTGCACATGCGTTACACTAATAGCGTGTAATTAATTGTTGATTAATTGCAAGAGTCGATGACATTGACCCCAATTTGGCGATAACAAAAAGCAATTAAAGAATCATTTGAAACAAATGCGTAACAAGCACAAAAATACAATAACTGTACATGGCAGCTGATAGTTTTTGAAAAAGTCGTTTTAAGGGACAATGGTCACAATCTGAAATAATAACACAGATTTGGAAAAGAATAAGAAAAATGCAGCCTTTTAAACAATATGACAATGGTGCAATTCCATGTGCAGATCTGCTGGTTTGTCCATGGCGAATATGCAAGTTTAAATCTTGGATTTTATTTCTGCCATTCTTTGCATTAATATTTAAATGGAACTTTTTTGCAAAAGAAAAAAAAATACATCAATGAAAACAATTTTCTATAAAGTTCTCATTCAGATCACTTAAATAAGCTCTCCTCCTCCTCCCATCACAATTGTTATCCTTCTAATATATTGCAAAAATCATATTACACAGCGCTGTGTGCTTACAGTTGCTCATTTTGCTTTTCTACCCATAGTAACATAGTAATAACGGACACACAATGTCAGACTGCTGCCATAAAGCATCATCAACAACAGTAACATGAAACTTAGTTTACAAAGTCACTTCTAAACTGGCAAACACTAAATATTTTTTTTTTCTGAAGCTTATAGATTCTTTATTGTGGATAAGATAAAATGTAGAATTCTGAAACTATTGTCTACTTTCAGCCGCAAAACCGCTATAGCACAACGTCTACTCAGCGGTAGACGTTTTGGGGCCGAAGTATATATTTGGGCGCCCCAGTTTAGTAGTGCAATGGCTTGCAAAGAGCAAGGCTCAAAAACTCGGCGTATGGTTTAAAAAATAAGTCATGACCTACTTCTCCTTCCTGACCCAAGGCAAGTGACTAACGCGGAGGCAGACTGTGACCTGCTTAGACTGGTTTAGTGTGTCAACTGCCACCTGGTTTTATGTCATTGAACATTTAATGAAGCTGTCTAAATCAGGCAGAGTTAACCCAGAAACCACGCTACAGTCTTAAGTTGTATTTTTAGGTTAAATCCTGTTAAATACATTAAGCAGCATCTTAAGCGCACTGTGTTTTGAAACTTTGATAATCCGTCTTTTGTCTTTGCTGGCGGTGGAGTATTATTTTGTGATTTCAGGTCTTTTATTTCGGAATGTTCAGATTACCCAGGAACTGGTAGAGTACATGTAGTGCTTTAAAGAGCAGAAATAGACAAAGAGCAGAGTATTAAATCCAGTAGTTCCAAAGCTAAGCTGCTGTAAACAAAAACTAAAATTAATTGGCCCTAAAATGGCACTGTAACTACTGGCAAGTTAGGCTGGTGGTACACATGACATTGCTATCAGCCAATATCTATTCATTCCTAGTCCTCTATAAACAAGTTTAGCAAAGCTTGCATGTTAATTCTTGGAATGGTAGAATAGTGGCTAGTTTTAAACAGGAGCATTGGTCCAACATGACCAATACTTATTTTTCCTGACATTTTCCAGGAGAACCTCATACACATTAGATAGTAGGTCAGACCCATCAAAACCAATGTGGCCACCCTTGTAGCCAAAGTTCATTTGTGGTCTTCAACTGATAACAGAAGTCAGCACTCTTTGAGTAAGGGTGCCGTCAGACTGCTGTATTGCATCGCAATCCTCGGACTGGTAGTTGACTCGCCTGACCTGAGAGTAACAGCTGCATAGTAATACATGCTGTCAATAGGGATATATTCACATGCAGGCGTCTGCCCCAGACGCAGTCTGCACTTATCTTTTAACTTCCATCTTTTAAATTACATCTTTTTAATTATGAATTTGAATTAGACTGAATTGGACTGGAATTGACTGGAAGGTAACAGAATACCAACCACTACAATGTTTCGGTTTCTGTTCTCTTTCACCCCCATACTACTTTCCTGCTTACAATCTCCTGCAATCCCTCCACCTAATAAGGAACTAGTAATTTCCTCCACATACAATCCTTTTTCACCAGACACACATGGCTGCATCATGTCCTATCCTGCTCCCACCTTCTAATGCTCTGTCTGCTACTCCTCATTGCTGGTGACATATCCCCAAATCCCGGCCCTCCCCAACACATCCCCACGCTCATTTCTAACCCCCTGCCACGATCCTCCGCAAGTTTTCCCAACCATGACAACCTCATACCCATTCATCCAGCCCCCACTCCCCCGGTCCCCCTACCTGAAGCACTATGGAACACACGCTCTGTCTGCAACAAACTGCCATTTATCCATGACCTCTTCATCACCAACAAACTCTCCTTCCTCGGCCTCACTGAAACCTGGCTCACCCCCTCTGACTCGGCCTCTCCAGCTGCGCTCTCCTATGGCGGATTCCACCTCTCTCACACCCCTCGCCCCAGCAACAAACGTGGTGGAGGAGTTGGCTTGCTCCTGTCCGACACCTGCTCCTTCACTCCAATCCCGCTACCATCCTCCGCTACTCTTCCTTCATTTGAGGTGCACTCTGTCCGCATCTATTCCCCCTCCAACCTCCAGCAGGCTGTCATCTACCGCCCCCCAGAACTAGCCATCTCCACCTTTCTCGACCACTTCACCACCTGGCTACTTCAATTCCTCTCTGTTGACATCCCCACTATCATCATGGGTGATTTCAATATCCCCATTGACACTTCCACCTCAGCTGCCTCTAAACTTTTATCACTGACTGCCTCCTTTGGCCTCACTCAATGGTCCTCTGAGGCCACTCACAAAAATGGCCACATGCTGGACCTCATATTTACCCGCCTCTGCTCCCTTACTAATCTCACTAACTCACCCCTCCCCCTGTCTGACCACAACTTACTGACATTTTCTTCCCTCTCCTCTCCTAATGTGCAACCCCCACTCCACAAACTCCCTCGCAGAAATCTCAAACATCTCAACTTACAATCACTGTCTGAGTCCCTTCTCCCTCTTACAGACATAGACTCCCTTCATGACACAGATGCTGTTGCCACTTTTTATAACACCACAATAACAGCAACACTCGATTTGGCTGCCCCGCTCATGCATAGCAAAACTCGTACACTCAACAGGCAGCCCTGGCTGACCAGCCTGACCAAAGAATTGAGACGGGCTTCCAGGATCGCTGAGCAGAGATGGAAGCAATCCCGCTCTGCCGACCACTTCACTGCATACAAGCAGTCCCTCGCCAGCTTCAAGTCTGCGCTCACTGGCGCAAAACAAACTTACTTCTCATCTCTCATATCCTCCCTGTCTCACAACCCTAAAAAGCTTTTCAACACTTTCAATTCTCTACTCCGTCCCCCAGCACCTCCTCCTTCCCCCCTCATTTCTGCTGAAGACGTCGCCTCTTTCTTTAAACAGAAGATCGATACGATCAGAGAAAGCTTTGGCCCACAGCGCCCACTGCCCCTCTTAGCTGCTCAACCCTGCTCCTCCAAAACCAGCTTCTCCACCGTGACAGAAGATCAGCTCTCCATCCTTCTGTCAAGATCACACCTCATCACCTGCACACTCGACCCGCTCCCATCCACGGTCTTCATCCCAACCCTAACGCACCTCTTCAACCTCTCATTCACAACAAGTGTCTTCCCCTCATCCTTCAAGCATGCCAAGATCACACCCATCCTCAAAAAGCCCTCCCTCGACCCATCCTCTGTGTCTAGCTATCGCCCGATATCTCTTCTCCCTTATGCCTCCAAATTGCTGGAGCAACACGTCCATCTTGAACTGTCCTCCCACCTCTCTTCCTGCTCCCTCTTTGATCGGTTACAATCTGGCTTCCGTTCCCATCACTCAACTGAAACTGCCCTAACTAAAGTCACCAATGACCTACTAACTGCCAGGAGCAAGCGACACTACTCTGTCCTCCTTCACCTGTACCTGTCTTCTGCCTTCGACACTGTGGACCACTCACTTCTGCTACAAATCCTCTCATCTCTTGGCATCACAGACTTGGCCCTTTCCTGGATCTCGTCATATCTGACAGACCGAACATTCTGTGTCTCCCTCCCCCACATCTCCTCCTCACCTCGCCCCTCGTCAGTCGGTGTTACTCAAGGCTCTGTTCTAGGACGCCTACTCTTCTCCATCTACACTTTCGGCCTGGGACAGCTCATAGTAATCCCACGGTATGCAGTGCCATCTCTACGCTGATGACACGCAGATCTACCTATCCGGACCTGACCTCACCTCCTTACTTACCAAAATCCCACACTGTCTGTCTGCTATCTCGGCCTTTTTTTCTGCTCGCTTTCTACAACTGAACATGGACAAAACAGAATTCATCATCTTTCCCCCATCTCACTCTACCCCTCCAACACACCTATCCATCACTGTCAATAGCTGCTCACTTTCCCCAGTTCCACACTCCTGGTGCCTCGGGGTGATCCTCGACTCTGCCCTTTCAAGCCACATATCCAAGCTCTTGCCTCCTCCTGCCGTCTCAAACTCAAAAATATTTCCCGGATCCGTGCTTTCCTTGACCGCGACACCACAAAAACGCTAGTGCATGCCCTTATCATCTCCCACCTCGACTACTGCAACCTTCTACTCTCTGGACTCCTCTCTAGCACTCTGGCACCACTCCAATCCATCCTACACTCTGCTGCCTGACTAATCTACCTGTCTCCCCGCTATTCCCCAGCCTCTCCCCTATGTCAAGCCCTTCACTGGCTTCCTATCGCCCAGAGACTCCAGTTCAAAACCCTCACAATGACATACAAAGCCATCCACAACCTGTCTCCTCCATACATCTGTGACATGGTCTCCCCGTACCTACCTACACGCAACCTCCGATCCTCTCAAGACCTCCTTCTCTACTCCCCTCTCATCTCTTCTTCCCACAACCGCATCCAAGACTTCTCCCGTGCTTCCCCCATACTCTGGAACTCTCTACCCCAACACATCAGACTCTCGCCTACCATAGAAACCTTCAAAAAGAACCTGAAGACTCACCTCTTCCAACAAGCCTACAGCCTGCAGTGATCCTGAACTTACTGAACCGCCGCACAACCTGCCCTACCCTCTCCTAGTGTTTCATCACCCATCCCCTGCAGACTGTGAGCCCTCACGGGCAGGGTCCCCCCTCCTTATGTACCCATGTGCCTTGTTATTTGCTCATGTTTAATGTATTTGTCTATATTTGTCCCGTATTCACATGTAAAGCGCCATGGAATAAATGGCGCTATAAAAATGTATCTAATATATAATTGCCTAGAATACTACTTCCTGCAATTTGTGCCAATTTCCGTGGCTTTGTCCGGAGCTAATGTCCGGAGCTAATGTCCGGAGCTAATGTCCGGAGATAAGTGACGTCAACAGTGTCCAGTGTCTGATTGGTTGCCGCCTGCTGCGAGCGACCAATCAGAAACGTGCCGTACTGTGACACACTCCGCCCACCATTTTGGTGTGATTTTTGAATTTTTACCTCACAGCAAGTTTCTACTGCGTGGAGGCGGGCCCAGTGACGTTGCTCTTCAAGCTCCTGCCGAATTTCGTCAAAAAAATGATAATACCATTTACCAAAACTATATATATTTAGTTGTGAAGTGGTTCAGTGAAATTTTCACACCAATTTTGAACTTTTGTTTGGTGTTTTCTCCATATACTGCCTATTATTCACTGACTGTTATACTGAGAGACTGCCGTTTATTAACCTCTTCTTTGCCACATTGGGTATATTGCTCTATTATTTGCCACATAAGGACATTGTCCATTATTGCCCAGCAATTTCTCTGCAATATAAACTGCCTATTTATTAATATCTGCATTCCTGCAAAGAACTATTGCCTATTATTAACTGGCTATTTTCCTACTACCTGACACTGCCCACAACACGCAAAGTTGTCGTCTGATGTCTTTCATCCCTCCCCTCATAAGCATGTTCATGGATCCTGTGTAACTGTACCTTAAATAACAAGAATTGTCAAGAGCTGGTGAGTGCAGCCATTTTTTGTTCTTTCTTACTATTATTTATTAATTGTATTATTCTTACATTTGAATAAAGTATATATGGATTCTAGACTCCCGATTCTTTAGAATCGGGCTGCCATCTAGTAATAATAATAATAATGTTCAGGTCAGGAGAGCTGATGGCCAGTCCAAGGATTGCAATGTGAGTAATACAGCAGTCTGACTGCACCCTTATGGTACATGGCTCCATCCATTCTCCCTTTGATGTGTTGAAGTAGTCATGTGCCCTTAGAAGAGAAACACCCCCAAAACATTATGTTTCCACCTCCATGCTTGACAGTGGGGATGGTGTTCTTTGGGTCATAAGCAGCATTTCTCTTTGTCCAAACACAGTGAGTTGAGTTAATGCCAAACACCTCAATCTGACCACTGCACCTTCTCCCAATCATTTACAGAATCATCCAGGTGTTCATTGGTAAACTTCAGATGGGCCTGCACATGTGCCTTCTAGAGCAGGAGGACCTTGTGGGCACTGCAGGATTTTAAACCTTTACGGCGTAATGTATTACTAATGGTTTTCTTGGTGACTGTGGTCCCAGCCACCTAGAGATCATTAACAAGTTCCCGCCGTCAACTTTTAGGCTGATCTCTCACCTTTCTCATGATCAAGAATACCCTAAAAGGTGAGATTTTGCATGGTGCCCCAGATCGATGTCGATTGACAGTCATTTTTAATTTCTTCCATTTTCCTACTATTGCATCAACAGTTATCTCCTTCTCACCCAGTGTCTTACTTATGGTTTTGTAGCCCATTCCAGCTTTGTGCAGATCTATGATCTTGTCCCTGACATCCTTATAAAGCTCTTTGGTCTTGCATATGTTGTAGAGGTTATAGTCTGACTGATTAACTGTGTCTGTGGACAGGAGACTTTTATAAAGGTGACTATGTAAGACAGCTGTCTTTAATGCAGGTAACGAGTAGTGTTGAGCGATACCGTCCGATATTTGGAAGTATCGGTATCGGATGGTATCGGCCGATATCCGAAAAATATCGGATATCGCCGATACCGATATCCGATACCAATACAAGTCAATGGGACACAAATATCGGAAGGTATCCTGTAATGGATCTCAGGGTCTGAAGGAGAGGAAACTCTCCTTCAGGCCCTGGGATCCATATTCATGTGTAAAATAAAGAATAAAAATAAAAAATATTGATATACTTACCCTCTGACGCGCCCTGGTCGTCACCGCTGCAACCGCCTTGCTTTCGTTCCGAAGAATGAGCGCGTTAAGGGCGACGTCATCGAAGGCCCTTTACGCGCTCATTCTTCGGAACGAAAGCAAGGCGGTTGCAGCGGTGACGACCAGGGCGCGTCAGAGGGTAAGTATATCAATATTTTTTATTTTTATTCTTTATTTTACACATTAATCTTAATCCCGATACCGATTCCCGATATCACAAAAATATCGGAACTCGGTATCGGAATTCCGATACCGCAAATATCGGCCGATACTTGCGGTATCGGAATGCTCAACACTAGTAACGAGTTGATTAGGAGTGTCTGACTGGTCTGAAAAAGCCAGAACTAAGCTTTAGTCACACTAAACGACTTACCAACGATCACGACCACCGATGCGACCTGGCCGTGATCGTTGGTAAGTCGTTGTGTGGTCGCTGGGGAGCTGTCACACAGACAGCTCTCTCCAGTGACCAACGATCAGGGGAACGACTTCGGCATCATTGAAACTGTCTTCAACTATGCCGAAGTCCCCCTGCAGCCCCGGGTAACCAGGGTAAACATCGGGTTACTAAGTGCAGGGCCGCGCTTAGTAACCCGATATTTACCCTTGTTACCATTGTAAAAGTAAAAAAAAACACTACATACTCACATTCTGATGTCTGTCACGTCTCCTGCCGGCGTCCACAGGGTTAAAACTGCTTTCGGCAAGAGCGCTGCTAATGCACGCGCTGCTGCCGAGAGCTTCCCTGCACTGACTGTGTCAGCGCCGGCAGTAACAGCGGTGACGTCACCGCTGTGCTCTGCTTTACGGCCGGCGCTGGCAGCGCTCCTGCCAAAAGCAGTTTTAACCCTGTGGACGCCGGGGGACGTGACAGACATCAGAATGTGAGTATGTACTGTTTTTTTTTAACTTTTACAATGGTAACCAGGGTAAATATCGGGTTGCTAAGCGCGGCCCTGCGCTTAGTAACCTAATATTTACCCTGGTTACAAGTGAACACATCGCTGGATCGGCGTCACACACACCGATCCAGCGATGACAGCGGGTGATCAGCGACCAAAAAATGGTCCTGATCATTCCCCAACGACCAACGATCTCCCAGCAGGGGCCTGATCGTTGGTCGCTGTCACACATAACGAGATCGTTAGCGGGATCGTTGCTACGTCACCAAAAGCGTGACGTTGCAACGATATCGTTAACAATATCGTTATTTGTGACTCCAGCTTTAATGGTTGGTAGGGGATCAAATACTTTTTTCTCACTGCAAAATGCAAATAATTTTATGTAATTTATACAATGTGATTTTCTGGATTTTATTTTTGATATTCTATCTCTGAATGTTAAAATTAACCTACCCTTAAAATTATAGACTGTTCTTATCTTTGTCATTGGGTAAACTTACAAAATCAGCAAGGGATCAAATACTTATCTCTCAAACACTGATAAAAAGACAAGAAGAACATTGGTTTGGTATGCTGCCAAGAGGCATTCAGCAATATTAAAGGAGCTGCAGGAATTTCTGGCAAGTATTGATTGTGTACTGCATATGAGAACAATGTTTTGTATTTTTCATACGTTTGGCCTGTGGGGTAGGTTGGCAAGACAGAAGCCTATTCTTACAAAGTAAAAACATCCAATTCCGGCTATATTTTGACAAAACCTGCACCAAGTCTGCCATAAGTATATGGGAAAATGTGAAAACACCAAACACCAAACACCCATGAGTAAGTGAGTGACAACCTCCTTCCCTCTGCCAGGACATTAAAAATGAGTCGCGGCTGGGTCTTCCAGCAAGAAAATGACCCAAAACATACAGCCAAGGCAACAAAGGAGTGGCTCAAAAAGAAACACATTAAGGTCATGGAGTGGCCTAGCCAGTCTCACGACCTTAATCCCATAGAAAACTTATGGAGGGAGTTGAAGCTTCGAGTTGCCAAGTGACAGCCTCAAAAATCTCAAAAATTTAGAGACGATCTACAAAGAAAAGAGAACCAAAATTCCTCCTGACATCATCAACTACAAAAAATGTCTGACTGTTGTGCTTGCCAACAAGGGTTTTGCAACCAAGTATTAAGTCTTGCTTGCCAGAAGTATCAAATACTTAATTCTCACTGCAAAATGCAAAATAAATGTATATAATTTATGCAATGTGATTTTCTGGATTTTGTTTTTGATATTCTATCTCTCAATGTTAAAAATAAACCTACCCTTAAAATTATAGGCTGCTCATGTCTTTGTCAGTGGGCAAACTTACAAAATCAGCAAGGGATCAATTACTTATTTCCCCCACTGTATCTATATGTTGTATGGTATAGGGAATGCCTTAGAATTTTATTTTTGTACCCTTCTCCGGACTGAAAACTTTCAACAATGAGATCCCTTTGCTGTGTTGTAAGCTGTTTACGGACCATGGCTTTGCTGTAAAATGCAAGTAATAAAATATCAGAAAAATCCTACTACAACAGCCAAAACTTTATATGATATCAATCAGAACAACTATAAATGATGGCAGTCGTGTACTGACTGTTTAACATGAGTTTAAATGTGAGTGGCTAATTCTGAACACAACCAAATCCTCAATGATACGAGGGTGTTCACAAAGCCACATTATTTTAGTATTGTTTTCTAGATTTTCTCCCTTAAAATAATTTCAGTTTATTTTTTATGTTCATTTGTACAAATTGTGACAAATTAAAGGTGGAAATGGATCGCCCCCAGACACAGGGCCACGAGTTCTCGGTACCGGGCCTCTCTGATTCGGTTCTGAGGCTGTCACGGTGGCTAGACCCGGTCCGTGACCCTGCTAAGGGGCGTCCAATAAAAGGTGATGAGAGTCTGTCAAGGTTTCGTGACGCCACCTGTAGTATTCGGTCAGGGTGACCGACGCTGCTGTGGGGTCCACTGGGGTGATGAAATGGCAGCTAGATGGTATACCTTCCCACAGGTGAAGTGTGTCCCCAGGGCTTCCCAGTAAGGTGGATGGTAATGATGTGAGGTGCAGGCAATAACGAGGACACAAGATTGCAGTCTCTTTACCTCTTTACTGAAGACTTCAGGATCCTCAATCCAGAGCACGATTAACAGGGCTTTCTGAGAACGGACGGTCCGATGGGCACATCCAGAGTTCCCTTTGCAGGTGGAAATCAGTGCCTACCACTAGCGCCTGTGTGTTGTCGTGCTACCCTGCTGAGCATTCGGAATAGTCCTCACAACTTCTGTTCTCGTTCGTTCGTTCTTTCTAATTCTCTCTCTCTTGTTCCAGATGTTACTAGTTTCTCGTCCCCCAGGTATGTTATGGCTAGGACGCACCCGTATGACGGGAAGGCTCGGAGCTCTTCCGGGACCCTAGAGACGCTCCTCTCCACGTGTTGCCCCCTATGTCTTCGTAGGAAATTTAAGGTAGACAGCCAACCTATAATTAACTGTCCTGCGGAGTTCGAAGTAAGGCCTAGAGTAAGTTACTTCCGCGGTGTCCCGGCCACCGGCTACGCGCCTCAGTAGGATGTTGCCTCGGTCTCACGGCACAACTCCTACTGGCTCTCCTTTGTGCTTGATCTCATTTCTCACTGTTCCACAATGTCCTTCCCTTCATGTCTCTTTCTTAGGATACCGCCGCAAGGTAGTGCAGGCGCGGTTCCGTAACATTCTGCTCTGTTCGCTAGGTACCTGCCAGGTTCCCATGCCAGACAGGGACCCCCCTGTGTCTTCTCCCTGCAACACCCCCTGCCACGGGATGTTGCCTGAATCCAACCCAGTCAGCTTCTGACTAACTTCCTACCCAACCCCTAGTTTTACCAGTGTGAGGAGTGGCCCAATAAATAAAGCCTTTTTCTCCCCCTAGTGGCCGGAGTGTGAAGTGTAATGTGTGCTGGTGATACCTGGTCATTAGAATTCCTTAGTGCCATCAGACGTACCATCACTCCCCTTAGTGGCAGAGTGTCATACTGCAACGACCAGATCTCTGGGGCGCTGCACTCCCCCCCGGTTAAATCCAGTACTCCTGGACTGGGAAGAAGAATAACAATACATATCAGCAAAAGACATACAAAATTTTGAAATGCTTGGAACAAGTAAATATAACAAAGCTTCCCTTTATGGGAGGTGAGGACACTTGAACTTTACAAACAAAAACAAGGTTAAATATTTTTAAATAACATTATGACTATAAATAACTTCAAATACCCTGCCGGGTATTCTACTAAGTGCAAATTCTGAACAATAATTTAACTTTTCCTTAAAGGGCGTATAAGCTGAACCCACTAAAGGCCTACTATAAAATACTATAAAATAACTCAACTCTTCTTTCTAGCTTCACCAATGCAGGACCGCCTAGCTCCTTGGCTGGGCCTACTGTCATTGTCTCTCTTTCAGTAACCAACTATCGTTCTACAGTTCTCAGGAGGACTCTCTCTCTAACCCCTACGGGTTCACTTTCGACCTTTCCTGTCCTCAATTTCTAACAACATTATCAAACTTTTCTAAATCACAACATTATTAACATTTTAACTTTTCTTAAGGCAACATGTAAACATTCCCTTTAAGAGGGAACCAAGTCTCTATGAGGTAGTGCAGATTCTCTCCATCTGCAAGTCCAACGAAAGCAAGACCCTCTGCGTCACGTTCAAAAACAGTATCTTCGCAAAGTCTTCTTTCTTTTGTAAAACCAGTAGGGAGCACCTTTAAGAAGGTGCAAACTATGTACAAAACAGTTTTGGAATCATTCACTGTTCATGATCCGGCAGTCTTTGGAAACAATGATAACTGTGCAAAAGGAAATAAAAAGAGAAATGTAAAACAATAGGGATCTCGGGTCAACAAAGGGATCCCTTTCAGAAATAACCCTGGACGGGTTTAAAGTAGAAAAAGAGTAAGGGTACCGTCACACTATAACATTTCATCGCTACGACGGTACGATTCGTGACGTTCCAGCGATATCGTTACGATATCGCTGTGTCTGACACGCAGCAGCGATCAGGTTTCCTGCTGAGAATCGTACGTCGTAGCAGATCGTATGGAACTTTCTTTCATCGCTGGATCTCCCGCTGTCATCGCTAGATCGGTGTGTGTGACACCGATCTAGCGATCTAGCGATGCGATCCAGCGATGCGTTCGCTTGTAACCAGGGTAAACATCGGGTAACTAAGCGCAGGACCGCGCTTAGTTACCCGATGTTTACCCTGGTTACAAGCGTTAAACTAAAAAAAAACAAACAGCACATACTTACATTCTGGTGTCCGTCAGGTCCCTTGCAGTCTCTGCTTCCCGCACTGTGACTGCCGGCCGTAAAGTGAAAGCAGAGCACAGCAGCTGTGCTTTCACTTTCACTTTACGGCCGGCAGTCACTGAGTGCGGGAAGCAGACTGCAAGGGACCTGACGGACACCAGAATGTAAGTATGTGCTGTTTGTTTTTTTTAGTTTAACGCTTGTAACCAGGGTAAACATCGGGTAACTAAGCGCGGTCCTGCGCTTAGTTACCCGATGTTTACCCTGGTTACCCAGGGACCTCGGCATCGTTGGTCGCTGGAGAGCTGTCTGTGTGACAGCTCCCCAGCGACCACACTACGATTTACCTACGATCACGGCCAGGTCATATCACTGGTCGTGATCGTAGGTAAATCGTATAGTGTGACGGTACCCTAAGAGAACAACTAATCAACTATTTACAAATGCGGGCTTCGAGGTTTATTTCTTTGATGTGGGAGGTTGTAGCTCTGCAGGCAGTAGTGGGCGGGGCCACCCACCCGGGCACCCGTGAGCACTCGGTGTGGTTGCAGGAGATCCTTGGCTCCAGACAGGGGTCTGGGTAGCGATTGTTCTGAACCTCGCAACAGCCGGAGTACTAACCACTCCGGAGGCGGGGTTTTCCGCCACCACGGTAGTAGTGGTGTCCATGGTGCAGGTGGTGGTCTTGATATGGTGCACGCGGGGGTCACCACCGTAGTTTTGGTGATGGCAGTGGTCCGGTCACAAGGGGGCACCCTTGCCACAGGAGACGGCTTCTCTGCCACTTTGTCTGATGGTGTCACGGGGTCCTGCCGCTTGTGAATATTCAGGGCGAACCACCCTCTTTCCCCAAAGTTTCGGGTATAGGTTACCTCGTCCCCCAGGTAGAGATCCCGGTCCGGGTGGCCCTCTCTGAGATGGGACTCCAACTCCCTCCGGTTGACGAAGATCTCGGAATACAGGTACGGCTCCTTGATGAAGCCCCATCCCCCACGGAGCTTGAAATCCACAACGGTGCCCTGCCTGCGCGGGGCCTTGTGGGTGGTGCTCGTTTCTCACTGTTCCACAATGTCCTTCCCTTCGTGTCTCTTTCTTAGGATACCGCCGCAAGGTAGTGCAGGCGAGGTTCCGTAACATTCTGCTCTATTCGCTAGGTACCTGCCAGGTTCCCACGCCTGACAGGGACCCCCTGTGTCTTCTCCCTGCAACACCCCCTGCCACGGGATGTTGCCTGAATCCAACCCAGTCAGCTTCTGACTAACTTCCTACCCAACCCCTAGTTTTACCAGTATGAGGAGTGGCCCAATAAATAAAACCTTTTTCTCCCCCTAGTGGCCGGAGTGTGAAGTGTAATGTGTGCTGGTGATACCTGGTCAGTCGAATTCCTTCAGTGCCATCAGACGTACCATCACTCCCCTTAGTGGCAGAGTGTCATACTGCAATGACCAGATCTCTGGGGCGCTGCAGAAAGGTTTTAAAATGATTCTTATTGATGATTTTTTTTTACGACATAAAAATTTGGCATTTTAACATGGGTGTGTAGACTTTTTATATCCGCTGTACATTTGATGACCCTTAAGATTTTTCCATCCCAGTTTACAATGACATAATTATTTATACACAGTACTAAGAATCACATTGAGTTTTTGTAGTACGCCATACAATCTAATGTCCCTGTACATTTTTTATTAATTAGATTAATATTTCTACCTTCTTCGGGAAGGACATAGCCATGGCTTTCAGCGGTAACTGTCATAGAAGCTGTATACTTAACCAAACCATTGACTTAATCTTAGAAGAAGATCTTGATGAAGGGGGGCAGGGTAAAAAGTTAATGAGCTGCATCTGAATCTAATTAAGATCCTCACTCTGCAGTTGTAGGCAGTGATGGAGTGCCTCAGGAAAGGAGACAAGAGGTGTCCCCACTTCTCCAGCCACGGTTTTACAGGCTTCTGGGACGTAAAGGATCACTTAGAAAGTGAGAGAACAGCACTCCAGCATCTGAACTACATCGCTGAAGGGCAAACAGGTCCATTCAGGAGCAAAACTAAGCGTGCAATATTTCTTAATTAAAGTATGCAAGACAGAAGTTAAACTGGTGAAATATTGACTTCCCAGGATGGAAACAAGCTCGTCAGTCATCATAAGATAAGTGCTCGTTTCCAGGCAGAACCTTAATGTTCATAGTTGGCCAATTTTATAGGACACTTTGAACTCGCCATTTCTAACAATGTTTTTGGTCACTGATGGAATGAAAATGTAGTCATTATATATGGACACCGAGCAGTCATTATATATGGACACCGAGCAGTCATTATATATGGACACCGAGCAGTCATTATATATGGACACCGAGCAGTCATTATATATGGACACCGAGCAGCCATTATATATGGACACCGAGCATCCATTATATATGGACACCGAGCATCCATTATATATGGACACCGAGCAGTCATTATATATGGACACAGAGCAGTCATTATATATGGACACCGAGCATCCATTATATATGGACACCGAGCAGTTATTATATATGGACACCGAGCAGTCATTATATATGGACACCGAGCAGTCATTATATATGGACACCGAGCATCCATTATATATGGACACCGAGCAGTCATTATATATGGACACCGAGCATCCATTATATATGGACACCGAGCATCCATTATATATGGACACCGAGCAGTTATTATATATGGACACCGAGCAGTCATTATATATGGACACCGAGCAGTCATTATATATGGACACCGAGCATCCATTATATATGGACACCGAGCAGTCATTATATATGGACACCGAGCATCCATTATATATGGACACCGAGCATCCATTATATATGGACACCGAGCATCCATTATATATGGACACCGAGCAGTCATTATATATGGACACCGAGCATCCATTATATATGGACACCGAGCATCCATTATATATGGACACCGAGCATCCATTATATATGGACACCGAGCATCCATTATATATGGACACCGAGCAGCCATTATATATGGACACCGAGCATCCATTATATATGGACACCGAGCATCCATTATATATGGACACCGAGCATCCATTATATATGGACACCGAGCATCCATTATATATGGACACCGAGCATCCATTGTATATGGACACCGAGCAGTCATTGTATATGGACAACGAGCAGTCATTGTATATGGACAACGAGCAGTCATTATATATGGACACCGAGCAGTCATTATATATGGACACCGAGCATCCATTATATATGGACACCGAGCAGTCATTATATATGGACACCGAGCATCCATTATATATGGACACCGAGCAGTAATTATATATGGACACCGAGCAGTCATTATATATGGACAACGAGCATCCATTATATATGGACACCGAGCAGTCATTATATATGGACACCGAGCATCCATTATATATGGACACCGAGCATCCATTATATATGGACACCGAGCAGTCATTATATATGGACACCGAGCAGTCATTATATATATGGACACCGAGCAGTCATTATATATGGACACCGAGCAGTCATTATATATGGACACCGAGCAGTCATTATATATGGACACCGAGCAGTCATTATACAGTGGGGCAAAAAAGTATTTAGTCAGTCAGCAATAGTGCAAGTTCCACCACTTAAAAAGATGAGAGGCGTCTGTAATTTACATCATAGGTAGACCTCAACTATGGGAGACAAACTGAGAAAAAAAAATCCAGAAAATCACATTGTCTGTTTTTTTATCATTTTTTTTGCATATTATGGTGGAAAATAAGTATTTGGTCAGAAACAAACAATCAAGATTTCTGGCTCTCACAGACCTGTAACTTCTTCTTTAAGGGTCTCCTCTTTCCTCCACTCATTACCTGTAGTAATGGCACCTGTTTAAACTTGTTATCAGTATAAAAAGACACCTGTGCACACCCTCAAACAGTCTGACTCCAAACTCCACTATGGTGAAGACCAAAGAGCTGTCAAAGGACACCAGAAACAAAATTGTAGCCCTGCACCAGGCTGGGAAGACTGAATCTGCAATAGCCAACCAGCTTGGAGTGAAGAAATCAACAGTGGGAGCAATAATTAGAAAATGGAAGACATACAAGACCACTGATAATCTCCCTCGATCTGGGGCTCCACGCAAAATCCCACCCCGTGGGGTCAGAATGATCACAAGAACGGTGAGCAAAAATGCCAGAACCACGCGGGGGGACCTAGTGAATGAACTGCAGAGAGCTGGGACCAATGTAACAAGGCCTACCATAAGTAACACACTATGCCACCATGGACTCAGATCCTGCAGTGCCAGACGTGTCCCACTGCTTAAGCCAGTACATGTCCGGGCCCGTCTGAAGTTTGCTAGAGAGCATTTGGATGATCCAGAGGAGTTTTGGGAGAATGTCCTATGGTCTGATGAAACCAAACTGGAACTGTTTGGTAGAAACACAACTTGTCGTGTTTGGAGGAAAAAGAATACTGAGTTGCATCCATCAAACACCATACCTACTGTAAAGCATGGTGGTGGAAACATCATGCTTTGGGGCTGTTTCTCTGCAAAGGGGCCAGGACGACTGATCCGGGTACATGAAAGAATGAATGGGGCCATGTATCGTGAGATTTTGAGTGCAAACCTCCTTCCATCAGCAAGGGCATTGAAGAGGAAACGTGGCTGGGTCTTTCAACATGACAATGATCCAAAGCACACCGCCAGGGCAACGAAGGAGTGGCTTCGTAAGAAGCATTTCAAGGTCCTGGAGTGGCCTAGCCAGTCTCCAGATCTCAACCCTATAGAAAACCTTTGGAGGGAGTTGAAAGTCCGTGTTGCCAAGCGAAAAGCCAAAAACATCACTGCTCTAGAGGAGATCTGCATGGAGGAATGGGCCAACATACCAACAACAGTGTGTGGCAACCTTGTGAAGACTTACAGAAAACGTTTGACCTCTGTCATTGCCAACAAAGGATATATTACAAAGTATTGAGATGAAATTTTGTTTCTGACCAAATACTTATTTTCCACCATAATATGCAAATAAAATGTTAAAAAAAACAGACAATGTGATTTTCTGGATTTTTTTTTTCTCAGTTTGTCTCCCATAGTTGAGGTCTACCTATGATGTAAATTACAGGCGCCTCTCATCTTTTTAAGTGGTGGAACTTGCACTATTGCTGACTGACTAAATACTTTTTTGCCCCACTGTATATGGACACCGAGAAGTCATTATATATGGACACCGAGCAGTCATTATATATGGACACCGAGCAGTCATTATATATGGACACCGAGCATCCATTATATATGGACACCGAGCAGTCATTATATATGGACACCGAGCAGTCATTATATATGGACACCGAGCAGTCATTATATATGGACACCGAGCAGTCATTATATATGGACACCGAGAAGTCATTATATATGGACACCGAGCAGTCATTATATATGGACACCGAGCAGTCATTATATATGGACACCGAGCATCCATTATATATGGACACCGAGCAGTCATTATATATGGACACCGAGCATCCATTATATATGGACACCGAGCAGTCATTATATATGGACACCGAGCATCCATTATATATGGACACCGAGCAGTAATTATATATGGACACCGAGCAGTCATTATATATGGACAACGAGCATCCATTATATATGGACACCGAGCAGTCATTATATATGGACACCGAGCATCCATTATATATGGACACCGAGCAGTCATTATATATGGACACCGAGCAGTCATTATATATGGACACCGAGCAGTCATTATATATGGACACCGAGAAGTCATTATATATGGACACCGAGCAGTCATTATATATGGACACCGAGCAGTCATTATATATGGACACCGAGCATCCATTATATATGGACACCGAGCAGTCATTATATATGGACAACGAGCATCCATTATATATGGACACCGAGCAGTCATTATATATGGACACTGAGCATCCATTATATATGGACACCGAGCAGTCATTATATATGGACACTGAGCATCCATTATATATGGACACCGAGCAGTCATTATATATGGACACTGAGCATCCATTATATATGGACACCGAGCAGTCATTATATATGGACACCGAGCATCCATTATATATGGACACCGAGCAGTCATTATATATGGACACCGAGCAGTCATTATATATATGGACACCGAGCAGTCATTATATATGGACACCGAGCAGTCATTATATATGGACACTGAGCATCCATTATATATGGACACCGAGCAGTCATTATACAGTATATGGACACCAAGCAGCCATTATATATGGACACTGAGACGCTGGGGCAGATTGCTGGACTGTTATGATCAGGTGGCCTTGGAGCAGCATGAAAACTTTCTCTGGAGTAGGTGGTAACTATACGGACCGCAAACCCTGATCTTAACACCGCAACTAGAAGTAGCCGTGGGGTGCGCCTTACAAAACCTATGCCTGTGCAGCATCAATAGTAAAAACATATAATGTTAAAAATAATAAAAAAAACCCATTGTATTCTCATCTTCCGGCGTCCGCGCCAGCCTTTCCCGCTCCTGGCGATGCTCCGGTCCCAAGTATGCATTGCGGTAATGACCCCAGATGACGTATCGGTCTCGCGAGACCGCTACATCATCACGGGTTATTGCCGCAAGGCATTACTGGGAACAGAGCGTCTGGGCTGGATACGGGGGCTGCCGGAAGGTGAGTATATAACTAATTTTCATTTTAATTCTTTTTTCACAGGGATATGGTGCCCCCATTGCTATACTGTATACTACGTGGGCTGTGTTATATACTACATGGGCTGTGTTATATACTACGTGGGCTGTTATATACTACATGGGCTGTGTTATATACTGCATGGCCTGTGTTATATACTGCATGGGCTGTGTTATATACTACCTCGTTGTGCCATATACTACGTGGGCTGTGCTCCATACTATGTGGGCTGTGTTATATACTGCATGGGCTGGGCTATATACTACATGGGCTGTGCTATATACTACGTGGCTGTGCAACATACAACATATGGCTGTGCTATATACTACGTGGCTCTGTTATATACTACGTGGGCTGTGTTATATACTGCGTGGGCTATGTTATATACTGCGTGGGCTGTGCTATATACTACGTGGGCTGTGCTATATACTACATGGGCTGTGTTATATGCTATGTGGGCTGTCAGACTCTTTTGCCCGGGGCCCTCAAAAACCTGGAGCTGACCCTGGCTTCACTAATTGGTCATGCCCGGACGGCCGCAAACAATCAGCGACAGATGATGCGAATTCACGCGGGATTTGAACCACGCTTCGCTAATTGGTCGCGCCCGGCCGGCCGAATCTTGTGTATTCATTGCATTATTCTGAAATCTTCATAAAAAAATACATACATATTCTAGAATACCCCGATGCATTAGAATCGGGCCACTATCTAGTACAATATAATATACAGCTCTGGCAACAATTAAGAGACCACTGCAAAATGTTCAGTTTGTCTGATTTTTCTCTTTATAGGTATATTTTTGAGTAAAATGTAAATTGTTCTTTTATTCTATAAACTTCTGACATGTCTTCCAATTTCCAAGCAATACATTTTGTATTTTTTTCTGAAAAGGAGAAATGGTCAATTGTTTTTTTTTTTTTTTTTAAAACCTGTGTTTTCAGACCTCAAATAATGCAAAGAAAATACGTTAATAATCATTTAGAAACAACAATACTAAGGTTAAACTCAGGAAGAGTTCAGAAATCAATATTTTGTGGAATAACCATGATCTTTAATCACAGCTTTCCTGTGTCTTGGCATGCTTTCCACCAGTCTTTCACACTGTTTCTGGCACAAAAATATAAGCAGTTCTTCTTTGGTTGATGGCTTGTGACTATCCATCATCCTCTTGGTTACATTCCAGAGGTTTTCAATGGAGAGTTCAGGTCTGGAGATTGGGCTGCCCATGACAGGGTTTCGATGTGGTGGTCTCTTAATTTTTGCCAGAGCTATATATATATATATATATAGTTTTTACAAAATAATAAAATTCCTGGACAAATTGGGTGACAACTAACATGGCCACAATAGGTCTTAAGTTCTTAACGGATACCTGTCGTTTTTGGTGACTTTTCAGAAAAGGCTGTCAAGTTTGTAACATAGTAACATAGTTAGTAAGGCCGAAAAAAGACATTTGTCCATCCAGTTCAGCCTATATTCCATCATAATAAATCCCCAGATCTACGTCCTTCTACAGAACCTAATAATTGTATGATATAATATTGTTCTGCTCCAGGAAGACATCCAGGCCTCTCTTGAACCCCTCGACTGAGTTCGCCATCACCACCTCCTCAGGCAAGCAATTCCAGATTCTCACTGCCCTAACAGTAAAGAATCCTCTTCTATGTTGGTGGAAAAACCTTCTCTCCTCCAGACGCAAAGAATGCCCCCTTGTGCCCGCCACCTTCCTTGGTATAAACAGATCCTCAGCGAGATATTTGTATTGTCCCCTTATATACTTATACATGGTTATTAGATCGCCCCTCAGTCGTCTTTTTTCTAGACTAAATAATCCTAATTTCGCTAATCTATCTGGGTATTGTAGTTCTCCCATCCCCTTTATTAATTTTGTTGCCCTCCTTTGTACTCTCTCTAGTTCCATTATATCCTTCCTGAGCACCGGTGCCCAAAACTGGACACAGTACTCCATGTGCGGTCTAACTAGGGATTTGTACAGAGGCAGTATAATGCTCTCATCATGTGTATCCAGACCTCTTTTAATGCACCCCATGATCCTGTTTGCCTTGGCAGCTGCTGCCTGGCACTGGCTGCTCCAGGTAAGTTTATCATTAACTAGGATCCCCAAGTCCTTCTCCCTGTCAGATTTACCCAGTGGTTTCCCGTTCAGTGTGTAATGGTGATATTGATTCCCTCTTCCCATGTGTATAACCTTACATTTATCATTGTTAAACCTCATCTGCCACCTTTCAGCCCAAGTTTCCAACTTATCCAAATCCATCTGTAGCAGAATACTGTCTTTTAGCTGTGACTGCAAGAGATAATTTATCTCTACTCACTAAATCTTGCGCACAACCTCTGTTGTAGGCTGCAAAATGAGCATAAATCACACCCCATCACCCCATTCTGTACACCCCAGATACACAATATGCTGCCTCCACTCACCAAACTGATGTGGTGAGGAGCCCCCGAAATATATATTACTGTCCAACAGTTAAAAAGCTCTGAAAGGCTCTGGATTCTTTAAAGCATACAAGGACCAAACTTATTAAAGATTTAAGCTTTAAAATTGAAAACACAGTGTTTACAAGAAGAGGAATAAAAAAAGAAAAATAGAGTGACACACAAATAAGCAAAACAGGTAAAAAATAAAAATCGAGAAATGACCGCAAAATCTAAATATTTCTGTCTAAAGTTATTCTTCTGTTTCCTTGAGGTTATGAGAAAGTGTATTTAGCTCATACCGACCCCACATTTTTGAGGTAGCAAAAATATGCACTGTTAAAAACTCATCAAAAACTTATTGTGGGAACATTGACGTGTTATTATTATTATTATTATTATACATTTTTATAGCGCCATTTATTCCATAGCGCTTTACATGTGAATACGGGGCAAATATAGACAAATACATTAAACATGAGCAGATAACAAGGCACACGAGTACATAAGGAGGGAGGACCCTGCCCGCGAGGGCTCACAGTCTGCAGGGGGTGGGTGAGGATACACTAGGAGAGGGAAGAGCTGGCTGTGCGGCTGTTCAGTAGGTTGAACGTGTTTCTATTATACTTTTCCTCTGATTGTTTTATTTCTTCGCTTATTAGCTAAATTAGGTTTCTTGCATTTTTAATTGCATTTTTAAGTGTTTTTTACGTACTTTTTTTGCATTTTACGGGTTGTAATTTTATCTGATTTTCATCTAAGGTTCCGATCAAAATCATCAATTGAAAGGTCTGTGAAAAAAATCGAACCACACTCAGATGACATCAGAGTGCAGATTGTCAGAATGGAGAAGGTCAAGAAACGTTTTTTTTTTTATTTCTCCACATATGACAAAAAGGGATGACACTCGGACCAAAATCTGATCAGAGTCTCATCAGAATAATTTGTCAGTTTTTCTCGTATGTGGAAAAATTAGACATGTAAATGAGACCTTAAACTGAAGACCTGAGTAACCTAAGACAGACTGGTTGCTAGGGATATGTTGCCTGACAACATCATTGAAAAGGCTGTGACTGCCAGACTGTGTATCCATAGCAACAAGATATGACGCAGCTGTGCACCATAGCAACAAGTGGCTGTGGTTTCATGTGACATCAGGAGATAATCTCACACATATTACATAGCTGAGAAGTTTGCCAAGAAATTTCATTTACGTACCACAAAGACGTAATCCTTAAGAATTTTCACAGCAGATATTATATAAAATACTCTGCTGAAATAACTGAGATGTTGGATCTGCCGAGGACTGTTTTACTCATGGCTGATTTTATAACTACTGGCAGAAGCATCTGGAACACGGATTAATACACCCTGTCACAGACATGTCACAACCAGCTGACCCGTGCAAACTATGGCACTCTGCCCTCACCATGGTGTAATTTACATTTTACATCAAGTCAAACCCACAGGCTTTAAGGGGTTGTCCGAGATGTAAAAGTTGTTGCAGCTTTCATACAGAAACGACCCCATCTTTATCCATGGGTTGTTTACGGTATTGTAACTCGATCCCGCTCAATACCAGACGCAACCTATGAAGAAGTATGGCACGGTTATAGGGAGACATACCCGACGCAACCTATGGACAAGTATGGCACGGTTATAGGGAGACATACCCGACGCAACCTATGGACAAGTATGGCACGGTTATAGGGAGACATACCCAACGTAACCTATGACCAAGTATGGCACGGTTATAGGGAGACATACCCAACGTAACCTATGACCAAGTATGGCACGGTTATAGGGAGACATACCCGACGTAACCTATGACCAAGTATGGCACGGTTATAGGGAGACATACCCGACGCAACCTATGGACAAGTATGGCACGGTTATAGGGAGACATACCTGACGCAACCTACGGACAAGTATGGCACGGTTATAGGGAGACATACCCGACGTAACCTATGACCAAGTATGGCACGGTTATAGGGAGACATACCCGACGTAACCTATGACCAAGTATGGCACGGTTATAGGGAGACATACCCGACGCAACCTATGGACAAGTATGGCACGGTTATAGGGAGAAATACCCAACGTAACCTATGACCAAGTATGGCACGGTTATAGGGAGACATACCCGACGTAACCTATGACCAAGTATGGCACGGTTATAGGGAGACATACCCGACGCAACCTATGGACAAGTATGGCACGGTTATAGGGAGACATACCTGACGCAACCTATGGACAAGTATGGCACGGTTATAGGGAGACATACCCGACGTAACCTATGACCAAGTATGGCACGGTTATAGGGAGACATACCCGACGTAACCTATGACCAAGTATGGCACGGTTATAGGGAGACATACCCGACGCAACCTATGGACAAGTATGGCACGGTTATAGGGAGACATACCTGACGCAACCTATGGACAAGTATGGCACGGTTATAGGGAGACATACCCGACGTAACCTATGACCAAGTATGGCACGGTTATAGGGAGACATACCCGACGCAACCTATGGACAAGTATGGCACGGTTATAGGGAGACATACCTGACGCAACCTATGGACAAGTATGGCACGGTTATAGGGAGACATACCCGACGCAACCTATGGACAAGTATGGCACGGTTATAGGGAGACATACCCAATGTAACCTATGGACAAGTATGGCACGGTTATAGGGAGAAATACCTGACGCAACCTATGGACAAGTATGGCACGGTTATAAGGAGACGTACTAGACGCAATCTATGGACAAGTATGGCACGGTTATAGGGAGACATACCCAACGTAACCTATGGACAAGTATGGCACGGTTATAGGGAGAAATACCTGACGCAACCTATGGACAAGTATGGCACGGTTATAGGGAGACATACCCGATGCAACCTATGGACAAGTATGGCACAGTTATAGGGAGACATACCCAACGTAACCTATGGACAAGTATGGCACGGTTATAGGGAGACATACCCGACGCAACCTATGGACAAGTATGGCACGGTTATAAGGAGACGTACTAGACGCAATCTATGGACAAGTATGGCACGGTTATAGGGAGACATACCCAACGTAACCTATGGACAAGTATGGCACAGTTATAGGGAGACGTACCAGACGCAATCTTTGGACAAGTATGGCACGGTTATAGGGAGAAATACCCAACGCAACCTATGGACAAGTATGGCACAGTTATAGGGAGACATACCCGTTGCAACCTATGGACAAGTATGGCACAGTTATAGGGAGACGTACCAGACGCAATCATTGGACAAGTATGGCACGGTTATAGGGAGACATACCCAACGTAACCTATGGACAAGTATGGCACGGTTTTAGGAAGAAATACTAGACACAACCTATGGACAAGAACAGCACGGTTATAGGAAAAAATAGTAGACACAACCTATGGACAAGAACCGCATGGTTATAGGAAAAAATAGTAGACACAACCTATGGATAAGTATGGCATGCTTATAGGGAGACATACCCAACACAACCTATGGACAAATATGGCACGGTGATAGGAAGAAATACTATACACAGGTGTGGCATTGACCTGGTCTCTAATCTGAGCTGCTGTTATCCTGCGATTTCTGAGGCTGGTGACTCAGATAAACTTGGTGACTCTTGGTCTTCCTTTCCTGGGGCGGTCCTCATGTGAGCCAGTTTCTTTGTAGCGCTTGATGGCTTTTGCCATTGCACTTGGGGACACTTTCAAAGTTTTCCCAATTTTTCAGACTGACTGACCTTCATTTCTTAAAGTAATGATGGCCACTCGTTTTTCTTTACTTAGCTGCTTTTTTCTTGCCATAATACAAATTCTAACAGTCTATTCAGTAGGACTATCAGCTGTGTATCTACCAGACTTCTGCACAACACAACTGATGGTCCCAACACCATTTATAAGGCAAGAAATCCCATTTATTAAACCTGACAGGGCACACCTGTGAAGTGAAAACCATTCCTGGTGACTACCTCTTGAAGCTCATCAAGAGAATTCCAAGAGTGTGCAAAGCAGTCATCAAAGCAAAAGGTGGCTACTTTGAAGAACCTAGAATATAAGACATAATTTCAGTTGTTTCACACTTTTTTGTTAAGTATATAATTCCACATGTGTTAGTTCATAGTTTTGATGCCTTCAGTGTAAATGTACAATTTTCATAGTCATGAAAATACAGAAAAATCTTTAAATGAGAAGGTGTGTCCAAACTTTTGGTCTGTACAGGTAGTTCCAGTGATGCCTTCCTCTGCGAGTGGATTGGCTCTGCCTGAGAGGAGTCTGGAAGAAGATGGGGAGATTCCAGGAGACACTTGAGTAGAGACAAAGATGCCCTTTTGGGCTGTTGCAGTTACTCAATTGGTCCGGAGGACTATTTGGAGGGGCCAAGATCTGAGGAACCCCTATCTAAAGGCTGGAGACCAGTCTGGTCACGGGAAACGAAGTTTAAGGTGAAGTGCCTTTGTTGTGAAGGACTGTTGGTACCTTAGTGGCCGGAAGGCATGTGTGTTTTTCTAAAGGAATCAGAGGTAATGTTGAAGATACTGTCAAGGCCATGTGGGCCTGTAATAGCTGAGTAGGCTTAATTTTTACTTTTGTTTTGTTGAGCCTTTTTTAACTGGACTTCAGCCAATGGAAAGGAGAGTGGGTCTCATACCCTCAATAGCAGAGACTTATTTTTAAGGACACGCTGATGGTTTCTGGGGTCCTTACCAAGAAGGATCAGTTCCAGTGAGTCTTAAAGACTTTAGACTGTGCTCAGGACTGTGTTGTCTATCTTTCCCTGGCCTTTAACCTATAAGGGCCGGAAGTTCATTGGAGGAGAAGGCGTCTAAATCAAGACTTCAGTCCTGAACGTTTTATTTTATTTAATGATGCATGCACTAACCCTGTCTCATAGGTCCTGGATGGTCAAAGAGTACCATCATTAAACAAGGAGGGGGTGTGAAGGTGGAGAGGATGGGGTTCCACCTCTCTGACAATTCCTGATGTTTTGTGTTTAAGGCTGTGTGCACACGTTGCTGATTTTTTGCGTTTTTTTCGCAATAAAAATGCTATAAAAGCGCAAAAAAACAGCATACATTATGCATCCCATCATTTAGAATGAATTCTGCAATTTTTGTGCACATGATGCATTTTTTTCCGCGAAAAAAACGCATCGCGGTAAAAAACACAGCATGTTCATTAATTTTGCAGATTTTTTGCGGTTTTCCCACTATATAATCCATTGGGAAATGTCCGGAAAAATCCGCAAAAAAAACGTACCAAAAACGTGGTAAAAACATGCAAAAAAAGCACAAAAAACGCATGCAGATTTCTTTCAGAAAATTTCAGGTTTTTCTCAGGAATTTTCTGCAAGAAATCCTGAACGTGTGCACATAGCCTAAATGTACTGTGTTTTATTGTCATCCTCCTGTTAGGCTGCAGTCCCTCCTAGTCAGGTGTCACAAGGGTTACCAGAAGAGCTAGCCCAGAGTTTGGGAGGAACAATGGAGATCTGTGGGTTAGTTTCAGGTTCTGTAGTGAGTTAGTTAAGAAACAAATGAAGAAGTAAGGCCTCCCTCTGGTTAAGGTGATCTTCACCTGGAGTGTGTGTGGATGAAGAGAGCAGAGAGAAAGAGAGCAAAAGCATCGAAGAAGAACTCCACTGGTGGCAGCAGAATACTCTTAGCTGGCGAGTTGTGGACGAGGAGGTATGGCCAGGAAAGGTTATGAGTCCATAAAAATCTGATAAATGGATGTGTCAGTCAGGTCTTTGAATCTGCGGGTCCGAGAAGAGACGAGTCAGCAAGGCTATGGTCATACTCAGTAAGGTGGCAGCCATAGGCGCACCATTACCTGGTTTCTGAAAAGTGGGCCGAAGGGTTGTTTTTATGGACTGGTGTGGTTTCCCATTCGGGGGGTCACGGGGAATCAGAACCATGCAATGTGTGGCAGACGAGAAGAGCTGGAAGGTGTCCACACACACACAAACTGAGAACGGACCCTGTTTTTCTGTAGCGGGCTGTGATGCAGAAGAACCTCGCCCGCGGCTACTGCTCTCAGCCCTGTTTCATTTGACAGGTGAACTCATATTAGGGTATGTTTCCATGTTCAGGAAACGCTGCGTTTTTGACGCTGCGTTGAGCCTCAGCGTCAAAAACGCAGCGTGCAGATGTTACAGCATAGTGGAGGGGATTTCATGAAAGAGATTTAACCTGTTAATTTCCACTGTGAGGAACATAGTAAGGAAATGGAAGAACACAGGTACAGTTCTTGTTAAGGCCAGAAGTGGCAGGCCAAGAAAAACATCAGAAAGGCAGAGAAGAAGAATGGTGAGATCAGTCAAGGACAATCTTCAGACCACCTCCAGAGAGCTGCAGCATCAACTTGCTGCAGATGGTGTCACTGTGCATCGGTCAACTATACAACGCACTTTGCACAAGGAGAAGCTGTATGGGAGAGTGATGCGAAAGAAGCCGTTTCTGCAAGCAGGCCACAAACAGAATCGGCTGAGGTATGCAAAAGCACATTTGGAGAAGCCAATTTCTTTTTGGAAGAAGGTCCTGTGGACTGATGAAACCAAGATTGAGTTGTTTGGTCACACAAAAAGGCGTTATGCATGGCGGCCAAAAAACACAGCATTCCAAGAAAAACACTTGCTACCCACAGTAAAATTTGGTGGAGGTTCCATCATGCTTTGGGGCTGTGTGGCCAATCCCGGCACCGGGAATCTTGTTAAAGTTGAGGGACGCATGGATTCCTCTCAATATCAGCAGATTCTTGACAATAATGTTCATGAATCAGTGACAAAGTTGAAGTTACACAGGGGATGGATCTTTCAGCAAGACAATGATCCAAAACACCGCTCCAAATCTACTCAGGCATTCATGCAGAGGAACAATTACACTGTTCTGGAATGGCCATCACAGTCCCCAGACCTGAATATCATTGAACATCTGTGGGATCATTTGAAGAGGGCTGTCCATGCTCAGCGACCATCAAACTTAACTGAACTGGAATGGTTTTGTAAAGAGGAATGGTCAAAAATACCTTCATTCGGGCTCCAGGAACTCATTAAAAGCTATAGGAAGCGACTAGAGGCTGTTATTTTTTGCACCTGTCAAATTTTGTTTGAATGCAGATTACACATTTTCTGTTAGTACAATAAACCTCATTTCAAGGCAGAAACATTACTGTGTCCAACAGTTATTAGATATATGAAACTGAAATAGCTGTTGCAAAAAAAAAAACAATTTTTATAAAACATTAAGCTTAAGATTAATAGGGGTGCCCAAACTTTTTCATATAACTGTAACCTCTGAATAGAACCACAGAGGAGATAATCTAATCCATGTAGATCCTCGTCTCTCAACCACAAGCAAATTGTGGATTTTTTTTCGGTGAAGGCTGTGTTCATCAGAAAAAGTAATATGAGATGGCTGTCATGTAACATGTAGACAGAAGAAATAGTAACTTGAAGCTTATAGTCTCTTGTCAGAAAATTTTCTTTCACAGGCTGTGGTGGTATAAAAAACAAACCAAGCATTACTGAGGCTATGTGCACACGATGCAGATTTGCTGCGGATCCGCAGCAGTTTCCCATGAGTTTACATTACAATGTAAACCTATGGGAAACAAAAAACAGTGTGCCCATGCTGCGGAAAAAAACGCGTGGAAACGCAGCGTTTTATTTTCCGCAGCATGTCAAGTCTTTGTGTGGAATCCGCAGCGTTTTTACATCTGCTCCAATAGAAAACTGCAGATGTAAATCCGCAGCGGAATCCGCATTAGAAAACGCGATAAATCCGCAGTAAAAACCGCAGCGGTTTTTTCAATGTGGATTTATCAAATCCGCTGCGGAAAAATCCGCAGTTGATCATTCTGCGTGTGTACGTACCCTTACTCTCCCCATGTCTATCCCCAGCTTTCCGCTGCTGCCCCAGTCTCTATTATTTGTCTTTAGAGCTGACATCATGTCGACAGAGCTGCAGCCAATCAGTAAGCTACTTGCATATAGGGCACTAGTTGGCGTTGGCTGCAAACGACAGACCGCGGCAGCCAGCGCTGGACCTGGAAAGAGTAATACTTGGTTTATTTCCTTTTAATAACTAAAGTAGCCTAAAGGTACCGTCACACTGAACGATATCGCTAGCGATCCGTGACGTTGCAGCGTCCTGGCTAGCGATATCGTTCAGTTTGACACGCAGCTGCGATCAGGATCCTGCTGTGATGTCGTTGGTCGCTGCAGAAAGTCCAGCACTTTCTTTGGTCGCTGGACCTCCTGCAGACATCGCTGAATCGGTGTGTGTGACGCCGATTCAGCGATGTCTTCACTGGTAACCAGGGTAAACATCGGGTTACTAAGCGCAGGGCCGCGCTTAGTAACCCGATGTTTACCCTGGTTACCAGCGTAAAAGTAAAAAAAACAAACACTACATACTTACCTACCGCTGTCTGTCCCCGGCGCTGTGCTCTCCTCCTGTACTGGCTGTGAGCGTCGGTCAGCCGGAAAGCAGAGCGGTGACGTCACCGCTCTGCTTTCCGGCCGCTGTGCTCACACAGACAGTACAGGAGGAGTGCAGAGCAGAGCGCCGGGGACAGACAGCGGTAGGTAAGTATGTACTGTTTGTTTTTTTTACTTTTAGGATGGTAACCAGGGTAAACATCGGGTTACTAAGCGCGGCCCTGCGCTTAGTTACCCGATGTTTACCCTGGTTACCGGCATCGTTGGTCGCTGGAGAGCGGTCTGTGTGACAGCTCTCCAGCGACCAAACAGCGACGCTGCAGCGATCGACATCGTTGTCGGTATCGCTGCAGCGTCGCTGAGTGTGAAGGTACCTTAAGATTGAAAGTTTTCTGAAAGGAGACAATGACTAAGTGCAAATCCCGTTTAGAGAAAAGGTCCAATGGTTATCCTCAGATATTACTGTGAAGGAGAGAATGGCTAATGAAATCAATGATTAAACCTTACATAAGCCAGCTCAGATATGATGTGACAAAGATGGGGACTATATCCTGGAACAACGCCCTGGAAGGAATCCTTGGAGTGTGAAGTGAATACACCAAGACAGCGTATATGGAGCGGAATTGGGAAGGACCTGTCATAGACTGACACCATTACTATTCAGAAGTTGTACAACACCCACTTCCTGCCTGTTACAAGATTCTTTGTTGTAAGAATAAAGTTCAGTTGTGTGCCAGCCTTTGCATACATCCAACTCTGTGTCTGGTGTCTCTTTTAAGCATGCCTTGGCTCATATTTTGGTCAGGAACAGGCAATCACAAAAGATCTCACCTTAAGAGATAGCCCCAACATTAGGACATTTGTGCGACTGTTATCACATCACCCTATTACCAGCACCTACTTATTTGGTGCACAATCTTCCAGATGATGATCGTTAATGGCTCTCCATTCTGGCTCCTCGAGAGGGGACTCCTCTTTTAGGAATATAGAATTATAACCGTAGGCACAGCTATAAAAGTGGTGCTCAAGTAGGCGCCCAAACCATATAGTGTAGAAGATAGACTTGGCACACACTTGGTGGAATGCAGTGAAATTTTTTTTAATATGGAGAGTACATACAGTAGTTGACATTTCGGTCAAGTAGTCTTTGGACTAGCGGCGGATACCGCGTCCGTTACCGTCTCATCCACCTGTGCCGTTCAGGCCTCCCTTCTTTACCTACTGCAGCAAGCGGGGTTTTTCTCTATCTATTATCCTAGTGACCCATGTTCAACTTGTGATTGAGGAGAGGTACATTGATGAAGGTCTATACTTGACCGAAACGTCAACTACTGTATGTACTCTCCACATTAACCCCTTAAGCCCCGAGGGTGGTTTGCACGTTAATGACCGGGCCAATTTTTACAATTCTGACCACTGTCCCTTTATGAGGTTATAACTCTGGAACGCTTCAACGGATCTTGGCGATTCTGACATTGTTTTCTCGTGACATATTGTACTTCATTTTAGTAGTAACATTTATTCGATATAACTTGCGTTTATTTGTGAAAAAAACGGAAATTTGGCGAAAATTTTGAAAATTTCGCAATTTTCCAACTTTAAATTTTTATGCCCTTAAATCACAGAGATATGTCACGCAAAATACTTAATAAGTAACATTTCCCACATGTCTCCTTTACATCAGCACAATTTTGGAACCAAAATTTTTTTTTGTTAGGGAGTTATAAGGGTTCAAAGTTGACCAGCAATTTCTCATTTTTACAACACCATTTTTTTTTAGGGACCACATCTCATTTGATGTCATTTTGAGGGGTCTATATGATAGAAAATACCCAAGTGTGACACCATTCTAAAAACTGCACCCCTCAAGGTGCTCAAAACCACATTCAAGAAGTTTATTAACCCTTCAGGGGTTTCACAGGAATTTTTGGAATGTTTAAATAAAAATGAATATTTAACTTTTTTTCACACAAAATTTATTTCAGCTCCAATTTGTTTTATTTTACCAAGGGTAACAGGATAAAATGGATGCCAAACATTGTTGTACAATCTGTACTGAGTACGCTGATACCCCATATGTGGGGGTAAACCACTGTTTGGGCGCATGGCAGAGCTCGGAAGGGAAGGAGCGCCATTTGACTTTTAAATGCAAAATTGACAGGAATTGAGATGGGACACCATGTTGCGTTTGGAGAGCCACTGATGTGCCTAAACATTGAAACCCCCCACAAGTGACACCATTTTGGAAAGTAGACACCCTAAGGAACTTATCTAGATGTGTGGTGACCACTTTGACCCACCAATTGCTTCACAGAAGTTTATAATGCAGAGCCGTAAAAATAAAAAATCATATTTTTTCACAAAAATGATCTTTTCGCCCCCAATTTTTTATTTTCCCAAGAGTAAGAGAAGAAATTGAACCTCAAAAATTGTTGGCCAATTTGTCCTGAGTACGCTGATACCCCGTATATGGGTGTAAACCATTGTTTGGGCGTATGGCAGAGCTCGGAAGGGAAGGAGCGCCATTTTACTTTTCAATGCAAAATTGACTGGAATTGAGATGGGATGCCATGTTGCGTTTGGAGAGCCCCTGATGTGCCTAAACATTGAAATCCCCACAAGTGACACCATTTTGGAAAGTAGACCCCTTAAGGAACTTATCTAGAGGTGTGGTGAGCACTTTGACCCAACAAGTGCTTCACAGAAGTTTATAATGCAGAGCCGTAAAAATAAAAAATCATATTTTTTCACAAAAATAATCTTTTCGCCACCAATTTTTTATTTTCCCAAGGGTAAGAGAAGAAATTAGACCACAAAAGTTGTTGTGCAATTTGTCCTGAGTGCGACGATACCCCATATGTGGGGGTAAACCACTGTTTGGGCGCATGGCAGAGCTCGGAAGGAAAGGAGCGCCATTTGACTTTTCAATGCAAAATTGACTGGAATTGAGATGGGACGCCATGTTGCGTTTGGAGAGCCCCTGATGTGCCTAAACATTGGAACCCCTCACAAGTGACACCATTTTGAAAAGTAGACCCCTTAAGGAACTTATCTAGATGTGTGGTGAGCACTTTGACCCAACAAGTGCTTCACAGAAGTTTATAATGCAGAGCCGTAAAAATAAAAAATCTTATTTTTTCACAAAAATGATCTTTTCGCCCCCAATTTTTTATTTTCCCAAGGGTAAGAGAAGAAATTAGACCACAAAAGTTGTTGTGCAATTTGTCCTGAGTGCGACGATACCCCATATGTGGGGGTAAACCACTTTTTGGGTGCATAGCAGAGCTCGGAAGGGAAGGAGCGCCATTTGACTTTTCAATGCAAAATTGACTGGAATTAAGATGGGACGCCATGTTGGTTTGGAGAGCCCCTGATGTGCCTAAACATTAAAAACCCCCACAAGTGACACCATTTTGGAAACTAGACCCTCTAAGGAACTTATCTAGATGTGTTTTGAGAGCTTTGAACCCCCAAGTGTTTCACTACAGTTTATAACGCAGAGCCGTTAAAATAAATTTATTTTTTTTTCGCAAAAATTTTTTAGCCCCCAGTTTTGTATTTTCACAAGGGTAACATAATAAATTGGACCCCAAAAGTTGTTGTCCAATTTGTCCTGAGTACGCTGATACCCCATATGTGGGGGGGAACCACTGTTTGGGCGCATGGCAGAGCTCGGAAGGGAAGGAGCGCCATTTGGAATGCAGACTTAGATGGATTGGTCTGCAGGAGTCACGTTGCATTTGCAGAGCCCCTGATGTACCCAAACAGTACAAACCCCCCACAAGTGACCCCATATTAGAAACTAGACCTCCCATGGAACTTATCTAGATGTGTTGTGAGAACTTTGAACCCCTAAGTGTTTCACTACAGTTTATAACGCAGACCTGTGAAAATAAAAATTCTTTTTTTTTTTCACAAAAATGATTTTTTAGCCCCCAGCTTTGTATTTTTACAAGGGTAACAGAATAAATTGGACCCCAAAAGTTGTTGTTCAATTTGTCCTGAGTACGCTGATACCCCATATGTGGGGGGGAACCACTGTTTGGGCTCATGGCAGAGCTCGGAAGGGAAGGAGCGCCATTTGGAATGCAGACTTAGATGGATTGGTCTGCAGGCGTCACGTTGCATTTGCAGAGCCCCTGATGTACCCAAACAGTAGAAACCACCCACAAGTGACCCCATATTGGAAACTAGACCTCCCATGGAACTTATCTAGATGTGTTGTGAAAACTTTGAACCCCCAAGTGTTTCACTACAGTTTACAACGCAGAGCCGTGAAAATAAAAATCCTTTTTTTTCCCACAAAAATGATTTTTAGCCCCCCAAATTTTTATTTTCCCAAGGATAACAAGAGAACTTGGACCCAAAAAGTTGTTGTCCAATTTGTCTCGAGTACGCTGATACCCCATATGTTGGGGTAAACCCCTGTTTGGGCGCACGGGAGAGCTCGGAAGTGAAGGAGCACTGTTTTACTTTTTCAATGCAGAATTGGCTGGAATTGAGATCGGACGCCATGTCGCGTTTGGAGAGCCCCTGATGTGTCTAAACAGTGGAAACCCCCCAATTATAAATGAAACCCTAATCCAAACGCACCACTAACCCTAATCCCAACTGTAACCCTAACCACACACCTAACCCAGACACACCCCTAATTCTAATCCCAACCCTAATCCCAACCGTAAATGTAATCCAAACCCTAACCCTAGCCCCAACCCTAGCCCTAACCCTAACCCTAACCCTAACCGGAAAATGGAAATAAATACATTTTTTTTAATTTTATTATTTTTCCCTAAGGCTAGGTTCACATTGCGTTAGGGAAATCCGTTTAGCACTAGCGGATTGCGCTAACGCAATGTCTTTTTAGGTGTCGTGTTTAGTGGTCGCGTTAACGTCCCCGCTCTGGAAGATCGGGGATCGGACCTCGGGCGCGCCGCGGACGCTGCAAGCAGCGTCTGAGGCGCGCCACAAAAGAATGGCACCTTGCTAGCGCGAGCCGAAAATGGCACGCTCTAGCGATGCGCTACACCTGAAAATCACATTGCTGTCAATGGTTGTGCTAACGGACCCGTTGCACGGCGTTAATTGTGACATTTTCGCCGTGCAACGCTGTCCGTTAGCGTTAACCCATTAACGCAATGTGAACCTAGCCTAACTAAGGGGGTGATGAAGGGGGGTTTGATTTACTTTTATAGCGAGTTTTTTAGCGGATTTTTATGATTGGCAGCCGTCACACACTAAAAGACGCTTTTTATAGCAAAAAAGTTTTTGCGTCTCCACATTTTGAGACCTATAATTTTTCCATATTTTGGTCCACAGAGTCATGTGAGGTCTTGTTTTTTGCGGGACGAGTTGACGTTTTTATCGGTTACATTTTCGGACACGTGACAGTTTTTGATCGCTTTTTATTCCGATTTTTTTGTGAGGCAGAATGACCAAAAACCAGCTATTCATGAATTTCTTTTGGGGGAGGCGTTTATACCGTTCCGCATTTGGTAAAATTGATGAAGCAGTTTTATTCTTCGGGTCAGTACGATTACAGCGACACCTCATTTATATCATTTTTTTTATGTTTTGGCGCTTTTATACGATAAAAACTATTTTATAGAAAAAATAATTATTTTGGCATCGCTTTATTCAGAGGACTATAACTTTTTTATTTTTTTGGTTATGATGCTATATGGCGGCTCGTTTTTTGCGGGACAAGATGACGTTTTCAGTGGTAACATGGTTATTTATATCCGTCTTTTTGATCGCGTGTTATTCCACTCTTTGTTCAGCGTTATGATAATAAAGCGTTGTTTTTTGGCTCGTTTTTTTTTTTTTTTTCTTACGGTGTTCACTGAAGGGGTTAACTAGTGGGCCAGTTTTATAGGTCGGGTCGTTACGGACGCGGCGATACTAAATATGTGTACTTTTATTGTTTTTTTGTTTTTTTTTTTATGTAAAGAAATGTATTTATGGGAATAATATTTTTTTTTTCTGCTTTATTTAGGAATTTTTTTTTTATTTTTTTTTTTACAAGTGTGGAAATTTTTTTTTTTACTTTTTCACTTTGTCCCAGGGGGGGACATCACAGATCACCGATCTGACAGTGTGCACAGCACTCTATCAGATCGGTGATCTGACATACAGCCGGGCAGGATTAGAGCTGCAGCTGCAGCCTGATCCTGACCCGGAAGTGCTCCCTGCAGGACCCGGATGCAGCCCGGCGGCCATTTTGGATCCGGGGACTGCAGGGAGAAGACGCTCGGTACACGGTGAGCACATCACCGTGTACCGATCGTCTCAGGGAAGCCCGCAGGGAGCCCCCTCCCTGCGCGATGCTTCCCTGCACCGCCGGCACACCGCGATCATCTTTGATCGCGGTGTGCCGGGGGTTAATGTGCCGGGAGCGGTCCGTGACCGCTCCTGGCACATAGTGCCGGATGTCAGCTGCGATAGGCAGCTGACACCCGGCCGCGATCGGCCGCGCTCCCCCCGTGAGCGCGGCCGATCGCATATGACGTACTATCCCGTCCATGGGAATTAAGTCCCAGGTCACCTGGACGGGATAGTACGTCATATGGGATTAAGGGGTTAAAAATGTTTTCACTGCATCCCACCAAGTGTGTGCCAAGTCTATCTTCTCCTCTTTTAGGAATGTCCATATGACCTAAAATGGTCACGTGGATAATAGAGGTTGCTCTGGTGTACACTTACTGGCACCTCACAGAATCTGCCAGGCTACACGGGGTGACCTCTGTCACAACATGGACCATGGACAAGGTGCCGGCCTCGGCAGCAGCCGCTGGTTTGTCATCTGCAACATCTGCAACTAAACTTCAAGTTCACTTCTAAAAAGGGACCACTAATTATATCTACATGTACATAAATGAAACTTTTCCAGGGCTTATCACAATAGTAAATACTTGAGATAAGGTCCTGCTCCTAACCCCCAACATTTCCAGACAGTCTTCTTCTGAAGGACACTGCAGCTGCCAGTATAAAAGTAATTAAACTGACAGCCAAGATCACTAAAAGGCACGGTGAACTCTCAGGTCATCTTAAAGGGAAACAGCCGGAAATTTATTTTCTTGGGTAATATTATAATGTTATAAGTTTGCTCCAGAACTACCACAGCCACCCCAACATTCTCCTCCTTCTTTACAGTCTTGCAGTTTCTGTAATCCCCTTCTTTATAATTTTCCATATTGATGCAGTCAAATCTGTCAATAGGCTTTGGCAACCCTATTTGGGAGCACAATGATATAGGGGCAGAAATCCTGATTCCAGTGATTTGTCACTTAATTCACTGATTGCTGCCGTTTTGATTAAAAACCTTTTGCTGCTGGAGATCAAGCAGTTCTCTCTGAATGCTGAGCACTGTATAACCCCACCCACATCACTGATTGGCAGCTTTCTGTGTGCACTGTGCATAGGCATAAAGCTTCCAATCAGTGGTGCTGGTAGGGTTATACAGAGCTCATGAGAACTAGATGGCTGAATAGCATTTTTTATATTTTGCTATTTGTTCGCAAGAAATTACTTTGATATATTTACTTTTTGATCACTTATTATTCTTTGTTTTTACAGTAGCATGGTTACAACTTTGAATTTTTTGATAAGCTGTCCAGAAAAAAAATTAAGACACATTTGAAAACCATGATAAAGCAATATGATTAGAAGGGATACATGGCTACAGCCCATAATTCTGACAAGGAGACATCAGATGCATTTACTAGGAAATTAAGATAATTAATGTTAAAATAATCGTGTAATAATCTTCAGCTTCAAAAAAATCACAGATGTCTTTTTTTAAAGATAGGGCAAAAAAGTGTCCTATTTTTACGCAGTTGGCAACCCTGTGCAGTGGGCATGAACACACAACATCAAATCTGAAATGGTTTTTACATTTTATTTTTTTGTACAGTTCACGGTGCAGTATATTTGACACATTGGTAATATTCTGCAGGTCAATACAATTACATTAAGTAAATAAGGCAGCACACTGCAGCGCTAGAACATACAAACTTGAAAAATGAAATTTGAACTGCATTACTGCACTAGAAATATGAAAAATGAGAGCGTTTAGCGCATAAAAATGGCCAATTTTATGTGTACCTGGTAGCCCCTTTACGGCATCTCTCTTATACCAGGTCCTACACTTGCCTTACCTCGCTGAGAATAAACGTCTCCATCTGAATGGGTACATGTGGAACCTCTTCCTAGACTAAAATTCTCTCTCTGTGGAGGGGTATTGGACTTGCTGTAATTAAAACACCTGAAGCTAGGAGGCGGAGTGCACGATCAGAAGGCTAGAGAATACATTGCAAAAACCTGACCGGCACATCCAAACATAGACTCAGTGTAGGACGTGCCAATCAGGTTTTTGAAATGTATTCTCTAGCCTTCTGATCGTGCACTCCGCCTCCTAGCCACAGGTGTTTTAATTACAGCAGGTCCAATACCCCTCCACAGAGAGAGAGAATTTTAGTCTAGGAAGAGGTTTTCACATGTACCCATTCAGATGGAGACGTTTATTCTCAGCGAGGTAAGGCAAGTGTAGGACCTGGTATAAGAGAGATGCCGTAAAGGGGCTAGTAGGTACACATAAAATTGGCCATTTTTATGCGCTAAACGCTCTCATTTTTCATATTTCTAGTGCAGTAATGCAGTTCAAATTTCGTGTTTTCAAGTTTGCATGTTCTAGCGCTGCAGTGTGCTGCCTTATTTACTAAACTATATACGAGTTGGCGACTCTAGGTTCAGCACCTGTTCACACTGAGTCTATGTTTGGATGTGCCGGTCAGGTTTTTGAAATGTAATACAATTACATTGACACCCAGTTAAGAACCATGTTTTATGTTTTACTAACTTTTTCAAAAGAAGAAAAATCACAATTTTAATATATATATACAGTGGGGCAAAAAAGTATTTAGTCAGTCAGCAATAGTGCAAGTTCCACCACTTAAAAAGATGAGAGGCGTCTGTAATTTACATCATAGGTAGACCTCAACTATGGGAGACAAACTGAGAAAAAAAAATCCAGAAAATCACATTGTCTGTTTTTTTAACATTTTATTTGCATATTATGGTGGAAAATAAGTATTTGGTCAGAAACAAAATTTCATCTCAATACTTTGTAATATATCCTTTGTTGGCAATGACAGAGGTCAAACGTTTTCTGTAAGTCTTCACAAGGTTGCCACACACTGTTGTTGGTATGTTGGCCCATTCCTCCATGCAGATCTCCTCTAGAGCAGTGATGTTTTTGGCTTTTCGCTTGGCAACACGGACTTTCAACTCCCTCCAAAGGTTTTCTATAGGGTTGAGATCTGGAGACTGGCTAGGCCACTCCAGGACCTTGAAATGCTTTTTACGAAGCCACTCCTTCGTTGCCCTGGCGGTGTGCTTTGGATCATTGTCATGTTGAAAGACCCAGCCACGTTTCATCTTCAATGCCCTTGCTGATGGAAGGAGGTTTGCACTCAAAATCTCACGATACATGGCCCCATTCATTCTTTCATGTACCCGGATCAGTCGTCCTGGCCCCTTTGCAGAGAAACAGCCCCAAAGCATGATGTTTCCACCACCATGCTTTACAGTAGGTATGGTGTTTGATGGATGTAACTCAGTATTCTTTTTCCTCCAAACACGACAAGTTGTGTTTCTACCAAACAGTTCCAGTTTGGTTTCATCAGACCATAGGACATTCTCCCAAAACTCCTCTGGATCATCCAAATGCTCTCTAGCAAACTTCAGATGGGTCTGGACATGTACTGGCTTAAGCAGTGGGACACGTCTGGCACTGCAGGATCTGAGTCCATGGTGGCGTAGTGTGTTACTTATGGTAGGCCTTGTTATATTGGTCCCAGCTCTCTGCAGTTCATTCACTAGGTCCCCCCACGTGGTTCTGGGATTTTTGCTCACCGTTCTTGTGATCATTCTGACCCCACAGGGTGGGATTTTGCGTGGAGCCCCAGATCGAGGGAGATTATCAGTGGTCTTGTATGTCTTCCATTTTCTAATTATTGCTCCCACTGTTGATTTCTTCACTCCAAGCTGGTTGGCTATTGCAGATTCAGTCTTCCCAGCCTGGTGCAGGGCTACAATTTTGTTTCTGGTGTCCTTTGACAGCTCTTTGGTCTTCACCATAGTGGAGTTTGGAGTCAGACTGTTTGAGGGTGTGCACAGGTGTCTTTTTATACTGATAACAAGTTTAAACAGGTGCCATTACTACAGGTAATGAGTGGAGGAAAGAGGAGACTCTTAAAGAAGAAGTTACAGGTCTGTGAGAGCCAGAAATCTTGATTGTTTGTTTCTGACCAAATACTTATTTTCCACCATAATATGCAAATAAAATGTTAAAAAAACAGACAATGTGATTTTCTGGATTTTTTTTTCTCAGTTTGTCTCCCATAGTTGAGGTCTACCTATGATGTAAATTACAGACGCCTCTCATCTTTTTAAGTGGTGGAACTTGCACTATTGCTGACTGACTAAATACTTTTTTGCCCCACTGTATATATATATATATATATATATATATATATATATATATATATATATATATATATATATATATATATATCTATCAGCTTTTTGGTCATTTTTTATGGTTTCAGTGTATAGAACTGTTTGAGGGCTTTTTTTGCATAACGAGCTGTGGTTTTTATTGGTACCATTTTGTAATAGAAATTACTTTTTGATTACTTTTTATATTTTCAATGTAGTAAAAATGGGAAATATGGCATTTTTCATATTTTATTATTAAGGTATTTACCATATGGGTTGAAAATTGATAATTTTTAATAGTAGGGGTCTTTACAAAATGTGGCAATCCCAAATATGTGACTTTTTGCTGAGGTGAGGGGAAGAGAGTTACAGATTAATCATTTTTTTATTATTAAAACTGTAGTATGATTTTTTTGTAACACTTTTTACAGTGTTTCTTTTACGGTTATTTTTACTACACAAGAAAGCTTTGATCACACGACTGACTGAATGATAGTTAGCCAATCATGCCCTTCCCTGGTGGGATTTGATTAGTTGAGGAATATAATAGACAGGGAGGCCATCATCAGGCCTCCTTATTGCCATAGAAACCATTAGAACGCTGTGAGCACTTTGTTGGAGAACCAACGGGCTTTGGCAAATTTCTCACGTGCTGTCACTGCTGACTACGGCATGTGAGGGGTTAACGTGCCAGCACAGGCACTATGTCCGGTCTCAGCATTTTTAACAGAAGCCTGTAATAGATGGCTCCTGCTGAGGATGGCAAGGGCACAACTCCTGTGCCATTCATCAGATGTAATTTTACACCAAATTGCAAGAAATTACTGTAAGGATATGGACACGCTGCCCACATTTCCCTCTTAAAAATCAAGTTTTATTGTTGTTTGATGTGATATCTTGTGATGTACAGTTAGGTCCATATATATTTGGACAGAGACAACATTTTTCTAATTTTGGTTATAGAGATTACCACAATGAATTTTAAACAAAACAATTCAGATGCAGTTGAAGTTCAGACTTTCAGCTTTCATTTGAGGGTATCCACATTAAAATTGGATGAAGGGTTTATGAGTTTCAGCTCCTTAACATGTGCCACCCTGTTTTTAAAGAGACCAAAAGTAATTGGACAATTGACTCCAAGGCTATTTCATGGACAGGTGTGGGCAATCCCTTCGTTATGTCATTCTCAATTAAGCAGATAAAAGGCCTGGAGTTGATTTGAGGTGTGGTGCTTGCATTTGGAAGGTTTTGCTGTGAAGTGAACATGCGGTCAAAGGAGCTCTCCATGCAGGTGAAACAAGCCATCCTTAAGCTGCGAAAACAGAAAAAACCCATCCGAGAAATTGCTACAATATTAGGAGTGGCAAAATCTACAGTTTGGTACATCCTGAGAAAGAAAGCACTGGTGAACTGATCAATGCAAAAAGACCTGGGCGCCCACGGAAGACAACAGTGGTGGATGATCGCAGAATAATCTCCATGGTGAAGAGAAACCCCTTCACAACAGCCAACCAAGTGAACAACACTCTCCAGGAGGTCGGCGTATCAATATCCAAATCTACTGGGACCAGCTGCTTGGAAAGAATCACCAAACCAGGGATTCAAGCTTGAGGAGGCTAATTTGCATATTCCAGGTGCCTTCTGGGAAAAGCGAAGAGTCTCCCTAAGCTAGAAGATCATTGGGTACAGCCGGGACCAGCTGCTTGGAAAGAATCACCAAACCGCGCGCCTTACGGCGCGCAAATTTTTGCCTGTAGGACATTATTGCAAGAGAGCTTGGCTGAGTAGATTACACAAGAAGGAAAACACACAGCAAGTCAGCAGGATCTAGGAGCAACATGGCAGATGTGACAACCTACATGGTGAGCTGCAGCATGTGCTACATGTTCACAGATCGACCAGAAGAAGAATCAAATTTCACCTGTCAGAAGTGTAGACTAGTGGCCCTTTTAGAAGAAAAGGTGCGGGGTCTGGAAGAAAGAATAGCAACTTTGAAACTCATCAAAGAGAATGAAGACTTTCTAGACAGAACAGAAGCATCTCTACTGGTCACAGAAGGTGAAAAAAGTGTCAGAGAACCTCCAAAAGCAGATGAGTGGAAGCATGTGACCAAAAGAAGCAAGAAGACCATGGAGAAATCACCAACCACACAACTGAAGAACCAATATCAAATCTTTGTAGAGGATGAAGATGGCACACCTAAGGATGAAGCAATACCAGCAAGCAAAAAAGAAAAGGGCACACAGCAACAAGTGACAGCAAAAAGTACAGCCAAGAAGCAACGAAGAGTGGTGGTGGTGGGAGACTCACTACTGAGAGGCACAGAAGCAGCCATCTGCAGACCGGACATAACTGCAAGAGAAGTATGCTGCCTTCCAGGTGCGATGATCAAGGATGTGACCGATAGGATACCAAAGCTCTTCAACTCCAAGGACGTCCACCCATTTCTTCTGATACATGTTGGCACCAATGACACGGCAAGGAAGGACCTACCGACAATCTGCAAAGACTTTGAAGAGTTGGGGAAGAAAGTAAAGGAACTGGATGCACAGGTAGTTTTTTCTTCTATCCTTCCAGTAGACGGGCATGGCACCAGGAGATGGAACAGGATCCTTGATGCAAACAACTGGCTAAGACGATGGTGCAGACAACAAGGATTCGGATTCCTGGACCACGGTGTGAATTACTTGTACGATGGACTCCTCGCCAGAGACGGACTACACCTCAACAAACCTGGGAAACACACATTCGCCAGAAGACTCGCTACACTCATCAGGAGGGCGTTAAACTAGAAGAAGAGGGGACGGGAAGAAAAACATTAGACTTGAACAAAGAAGATCCAGGAAAACATACTCAGAAGGGAGGTAAGAACATTTCTAAAACAATCCACAGCGAGGAGATTGGAACAAAACAAAATCCTCTAAACTGCATGCTCGCAAACGCCAGAAGCCTGACAAACAAGATGGAAGAACTAGAAGCAGAAATATCTACAGGTAACTTTGACATAGTGGGAATAACCGAGACATGGTTAGATGAAAGCTATGACTGGGCAGTTAACTTACAGGGTTACAGTCTGTTTAGAAAGGATCGTAAAAATCGGAGAGGAGGAGGGGTTTGTCTCTATGTAAAGTCTTGTCTAAAGTTCACTTTAAGGGAGGATATTAGCGAAGGAAATGAGGATGTCGAGTCCATATGGGTCGAAATTCATGGAGGGAAAAATGGTAACAAAATTCTCATTGGGGTCTGTTACAAACCCCCAAATATAACAGAAACCATGGAAAGTCTACTTCTAAAACAGATAGATGAAGCTGCAACCCATAATGAGGTCCTGGTTATGGGGGACTTTAACTACCCGGATATTAACTGGGAAACAGAAACCTGTGAAACCCATAAAGGCAACAGGTTTCTGCTAATAACCAAGAAAAATTATCTTTCACAATTGGTGCAGAATCCAACCAGAGGAGCAGCACTTTTAGACCTAATACTATCTAATAGACCTGACAGAATAACAAATCTGCAGGTGGTCGGGCATCTAGGAAATAGCGACCACAATATTGTGCAGTTTCACCTGTCTTTCACTAGGGGGACTTGTCAGGGAGTCACAAAAACACTGAACTTTAGGAAGGCAAAGTTTGACCAGCTTAGAGATGCCCTTAATCTGGTAGACTGGGACAATATCCTCAGAAATGAGAATACAGATAATAAATGGGAAATGTTTAAGAACATCCTAAATAGGCAGTGTAAGCGGTTTATACCTTGTGGGAATAAAAGGACTAGAAATAGGAAAAACCCAATGTGGCTAAACAAAGAAGTAAGACAGGCAATTAACAGTAAAAAGAAAGCATTTGCACTACTAAAGCAGGATGGCACCATTGAAGCTCTAAAAAACTATAGGGAGAAAAATACTTTATCTAAAAAACGAATTAAAGCTGCCAAAAAGGAAACAGAGAAGCACATTGCTAAGGAGAGTAAAACTAATCCCAAACTGTTCTTCAACTATATCAATAGTAAAAGAATAAAAACTGAAAATGTAGGCCCCTTAAAAAATAGTGAGGAAAGAATGGTTGTAGATGACGAGGAAAAAGCTAACATATTAAACACCTTCTTCTCCACGGTATTCACGGTGGAAAATGAAATGCTAGGTGAAATCCCAAGAAACAATGAAAACCCTATATTAAGGGTCACCAATCTAACCCAAGAAGAGGTGCGAAACCGGCTAAATAAGATTAAAATAGATAAATCTCCGGGTCCGGATGGCATACACCCACGAGTACTAAGAGAACTAAGTAATGTAATAGATAAACCATTATTTCTTATTTTTAGGGACTCTATAGCGACAGGGTCTGTTCCGCAGGATTGGCGCATAGCAAATGTGGTGCCAATATTCAAAAAGGGCTCTAAAAGTGAACCTGGAAATTATAGGCCAGTAAGTCTAACCTCTATTGTTGGTAAAATATTTGAAGGGTTTCTGAGGGATGTTATTCTGGATTATCTCAATGAGAATAACTGTTTAACTCCATATCAGCATGGGTTTATGAGAAATCGCTCCTGTCAAACCAATCTAATCAGTTTTTATGAAGAGGTAAGCTATAGGCTGGACCACGGTGAGTCATTGGACGTGGTATATCTCGATTTTTCCAAAGCGTTTGATACCGTGCCGCACAAGAGGTTGGTACACAAAATGAGAATGCTTGGTCTGGGGGAAAATGTGTGTAAATGGGTTAGTAACTGGCTTAGTGATAGAAAGCAGAGTGTGGTTATAAATGGTATAGTCTCTAACTGGGTCGCTGTGACCAGTGGGGTACCGCAGGGGTCAGTATTGGGACCTGTTCTCTTCAACATATTCATTAATGATCTGGTAGAAGGTTTACACAGTAAAATATCGATATTTGCAGATGATACAAAACTATGTAAAGCAGTTAATACAAGAGAAGATAGTATTCTGCTACAGATGGATCTGGATAAGTTGGAAACTTGGGCTGAAAGGTGGCAGATGAGGTTTAACAATGATAAATGTAAGGTTATACACATGAGAAGAAGGAATCAATGTCACCATTACACACTGAATGGGAAACCACTGGGTAAATCTGACAGGGAGAAGGACTTGGGGATCCTAGTTAATGATAAACTTACCTGGAGCAGCCAGTGCCAGGCAGCAGCTGCCAAGGCAAACAGGATCATGGGGTGCATTAAAAGAGGTCTGGATACACATGATGAGAGCATTATACTGCCTCTGTACAAATCCCTAGTTAGACCGCACATGGAGTACTGTGTCCAGTTTTGGGCACCGGTGCTCAGGAAGGATATAATGGAACTAGAGAGAGTACAAAGGAGGGCAACAAAATTTATAAAGGGGATGGGAGAACTACAATACCCAGATAGATTAGCGAAATTAGGATTATTTAGTCTAGAAAAAAGACGACTGAGAGGCGATCTAATAACCATGTATAAGTATATAAGGGGACAATACAAATATCTCGCTGAGGATCTGTTTATACCAAGGAAGGTGACGGGCACAAGGGGGCATTCTTTGCGTCTGGAGGAGAGAAGGTTTTTCCACCAACATAGAAGAGGATTCTTTACTGTTAGGGCAGTGAGAATCTGGAATTGCTTGCCTGAGGAGGTGGTGATGGCGAACTCAGTTGAGGGGTTCAAGAGAGGCCTGGATGTCTTCCTGGAGCAGAACAATATTGTATCATACAATTATTAGGTTCTGCAGAAGGACGTAGATCTGGGGATTTATTATGATGGAATATAGGCTGAACTGGATGGACAAATGTCTTTTTTCGGCCTTACTAACTATGTTACTATGTTACTATGTTACCATAAAGACAAGACTGCATGAAAGTAAATACAGAGGGTTCACTGCACGGTGCAAGCCACTCATAAGCATCAAGAATAAAAAGGTTAGACTGGTTTTGCTAAAAAACATCTAAAAAAGCCAACAGTTTTGGAAGAACATTCTTTGGACAGATGAAACCAAGATCAACCTCTACCAGAATGATGGAAAGAGAAAAGTATGGCGAAGGCGTGATACAGCTCATGATCCAAAGCATACCACATCATCTGTAAAACACGGCGGAGGCAGTGTGATGGCGCGGGCATGCATGGCTGCCAGTGGCACTGGGTCACTAGTGTTTATTGATGATGTGACACAGGACAGAAGCAGCCGAATGAATTCTGAGGTATTCAGAGACATACTGTGTGCTCAGATCCAGCCAAATGCAGCAAAACTGATTGGTCGTCATTTCATACTACAGATGGACAATGACCAAAACATAAAGCCAAAGCAACCAGGAGTTTATTAAAGCAAAGAAGTGGAATATTCTAGAATGGCCAAGTCAGTCACCTGATCTCAACCCAATTGAGCATGCATTTCCCTTGTTAAAGACTAAACTTCAGGCATAAAGGCCCACAAACAAACAGCATCTGAAAAACACCGCAGTGAAGGCCTGGCAGAGCATCAAAAAGGAGGAAACACAGCGTCTAGTGATGTCCATGAGTTCAAGACTTCAGGCAGTCATTGTCAACAAAGGGTTTTCAACCAAGTACTAAAAATGAACATTTTATTTCAAATTATTTAATCTGTCCAATTACTTTTGGTCCCTTTAAAAACTGGGTTGCACATGTTAAGGAGCTGAAACTCCTAAACCCTTCATCCAATTTTAATGTGGATACCCTCAAATGAAAGCTGAAAGTCTGAACTTCAACTGCATCTGAATTATTTTGTTTCAAATTCATTGTGGTAATGTCTATAACCAAAATTAGAAAAATGTTGCCTCTGTCCAAATATATATGGACCTAACTGTATAATTTGAATAGCGTGTGTTAATGATGTGTGTAGTTGGACCATAGGGATAGTTAGAGTTAATATTTAGGACTAGCCCAGAGGGGCAGGGGCTAAGCTGAAGTGAAAGTTCCTGTCAGAGAGCGAGATGGGGCCTGGAAAGCATTGTAAATGGACCAAAAGGTCCAAGGATAGCATTGCCACGTACTGGGGTGACTCTAAGTGAGAGGAGACTGAAGAAAAGAGATTGTGAGATCCAGAGTATAAGCAACTAAGAGACATGGGTCCTAGGAGAGGATGCCTGCCCATGAGACCCCGAGCTGATAACGCTGGAAGGTAATGGGCCTAATGTAGGCCCGAGTAGGTGGGACAATCAAAGTATCCTGGGCGGGAGTTCCAGAGCGTCAGCTTTATTGACCATCCTGGCGAGCTGAAGGGAAAAGAGGACGCGGAACTGCAGTAGTTGATACCTGTTTATCAGGACTGTTGTGTTGAAGCTGGGTTGTGGTGAATCTACTGAGAAAAAAGTCATAAGACTGTGTACCCACTATCCCTTGTATATAATCCTTATTGAGTTGTTAAATAGTTTATTTTTGAATGGTGATATTCAACCGTGAAACTTCTGGTCCTGGCAACTTCGCAACAACGGTTACATGTGGCCTGCGTGAGCGTAATGCCTTCACAGCACAAGTTCACACACCCAGCCAGGACCGCCACCTTCATGTAATGTGCAAGGGTGCAACAGAAGATTACATCACCTACAATCTGGATTTACAATTATGCCCATTTTCGAAAGGGATTAAAGATCTGTCGACATGCTATAAATGACCAGGCATTGCTCTTATTTTATTCCCACTGCTCCTGAGTATTCCTTTTTTAAATTCACCATACAGATCCACAAATGCTCTACAGAATTACTCTGTGATCAATACAAAAATGTCCAGACTCATATTAATCAGTAAGCCAAGCGCCATCACCTCCCCTTGAGAAAACCATGCTGTAAAGCGGCGAAACGTACGTCGGGGTGCGTCCAGTTGCACATTACGGCACCGGTAAGGTTAATCCTTATTCTTTGTCTAATACCTATGTTATAACTTCTTTGTACATACTCTACATGGTGGCATGTGAGACGGAGCTATTATGAACTGTGGACATTATCATGCATTAACCATTGGGACAGAACTTGTGCTGCTCTCCCCTAGAGGTCTTGAGGGGATATGTTTGGACACACTATTGGATAGGGTCATTTACCTTATATACTTTTAGTCCTTTTTCATTGGACGTTCATAGTTATATGGTGCTGTATATTGCTCATTGGTGTCCTTTACCATTATATATATATATATTTTTTTTTTTTAAATTCTTTGGTCAATATATGTGTGATTGCATTAATAAAGATTTGTCATAAGTTTTTCAACCATAAAACTCATATGTTTCTCCTTTTGTTAGAATTACTCTGTGAGCAACATCCCCTTGTAAAAAAAAAACATAAAAATTAGGTCTAAATGAATATAATAATAGTACAATATGGTGAATTTAAAATAAAAAAAAATTGTTAGTGGGTGGAGCAGCAGGAGTAAAATATGAGTGATAACTGGCCATTTATAACCTGGAGATAGGTCCTCTTTAATGTTTGCATCTCAGATGGTAGAGAAGGGGTTAATGTGAGTATTCCTGGTGGTGTATAGAGCAATGTTTGCAGTCTAGTGGATTACTCATCTCCACAGGCCCTAGCATTATTCATGTTCAGGTTTCTGATAATTCCCTGCATCGATTAGAGAGATCAGAGCAGGTTCACATAGAGCATCGAGAAGATGGAACTGAGCAGCTGCAGGGATCTCACCGAGTCCAGGGAGGGAAAGCAAACATCGGAACCCTTCATAGTCTGACGAGACATATTAAAATTGTTGTTGCCAGAATAAAAAAATTAAAAAACAACAAAAAAACAGTGGCGCCAGCTGTCTAGTATAAATTACTAGATGAAGTTGGCTACTCACTGCTGGGTTACCACACTAGAGGGGCCATATACAGTACATGCCTTACTCCCTAGTGGCACCACCACTTTCTCCTCAGTGGCGGGTTCATCCTTTCCTTGCAGCTCATTTAGCTGTAGATCCACCAGCATTCACGGCAGTGTCTAGTGTTTGTTAGAGCCAATGGGGAGGTTTAATATAAATTTCAATGGTGTATTTGGATCTTGTTGTTTTTGGCTTAGACCCAGATTGTTCCTGACCTTTTGTCTTTCTACCATATACAACTAAAATCCATCTGCCATGACCTGTACTGACCATGGAATCTTGAAGTGAATTCTTCTTTTCATCTATTTATGAACTGTTGCTAACGGACTGCTTTATAGAAAGTGACATGTGGATTCCGTAACTGCTCCAGGTCTCATATTTCAAGGACGCTTTCTCCAAACAGCAATTTTAAGATCTCTCCACAGATGTTCAATGCGATTTAGATCCAGGCTCATTGCTGGCCACTTCAGAACTTTTCAGTGCTTTGATTGGGGCTACTTATCAACCAACCAGACTATCCTGGATTGCAGCCTTTCATCAATTTTTCTCTGTCGTCCACATCTAGGGAGATTAGCTACAGTGCCATGCAATGTCAACTTCTGGATTATGTTGCGCACTGTGGATAGAGGGACATCAAGATTGCTGGAGATGAACTTGTAACGTTAAGATTGACGATATTTTTCAACAATTTTTGTAATCACGTTCCCAGACAGTTCCCTTCTCCTCTTTCTGTTCTCCAACACTTAGCGTGGCACACACAGACACACAATGCAAAATTGAGTCAAAGTCTCACCTTTTTATCGGGTTTCAGGTGTGATTTTCATACTGCCCACACCTGTTACTTGCCACGGGTGAGTTTGAATGAGCATCACATGCTTGAAACAAAGGTTTTATTCCCCACAATTTTGTAAAGGTGCCAACAATTTTGTCTGGTCAATTTTTGTGGGTTGTGTGTGAAATTAAGTCCAATTAGACTTTTCCCCCCCCAAAATAAACGTGCATAACAAAACATGTGTAATTGCAATAATTTTCTGGGAAGATACTTCATTTTCTGGAACAATTTCAAGGGTACAAACACTTTGGGTCACGACTATGTCTTTTTCTGAGCTGTTCTAAGCCGAATTATGATCACACAAGAGATCAGAAATGAATGTGCAGGAAAACAGCGAGCATGTAAAAGCCTAATGGTGCAACTTTTTTTTTAAACCCAATTTCAAAAAATAATTTGAGCCCCATCTATATCAATTTAAGTAAAAAAAAAAATCTTAAATAGATGCCAAGAAGTGTATAGGAGGAACAGATGCACAGTAGTACTTGGGGGCAGAAGTGCCATGTAATGTCAAAGAAGAAAACCAGCACAATGACAGAGACCTTGGAATAAGCTGCACTTCTACCAAATCAGCGATCCCTAGTATTTTGCGGATTATAAGACGCACTGGACCATAAGACGCACTCCAAATTTTGGTAAGGAAAATAGGAATAGAAAAAAAAATAAAGTATTGGCGGTCTTATAGTCCGATTTTATGGTAGCTTACGGGGATGGTGACTGCAGTGGAGCGGGGTCACAGGAGGCTGGCGGCGACAGGAGCGGGGCAATGCTGCAGGCCCCATGCTGGGAAGAGGGGCGAGGCTGTGGACCCTGGGCTTTCATAAAATGTCAGCGGTGAGCAAAATCCCCTTCCCATTGATTTCTCTGCCGTGGGCTTTGGGAAAATGGCCACCGGAAGCAACAAATGCGCAGATTTGAGATTTCGGGAGCCCACAGCCTGACACCACCAGAACCCCTGTGTTTTATAACCTGAAAAAAATGGTATGTTATATTATAGATTAGCTCCAGGGTTTAAATTATCACATCTTAGATTCTTCTCAAATAAAAAAAAAAACAAAACAAAAAACATAAAACAAACTTCATTTTAATATTTATTCAAATCCTCATCAGGAAATGAACACTAAGATAAAAAAAAAAATAATAATAATAAAAGAATCACACCGCATTATATACAAGGCTTGTGACACCACAGGAAAACGATAGATTTTCCATTAAAATAACACAATTAAATAATTTTCTGTAAACCTCAGAATCCCATAACTGAATGGCAAAGAAAGAAGGATTCCTATTGCAATACCAAATTACTTCATTTAATTCATTTTTTTTTTTAATAAAATGAAAAATATATAACCTATAAGTCACAATACAATTGTGGGCTCCCCGCTGAAATCCAACATGATCTATTATTAAATGGGACCCTCCACTTACTATACTACAGCAGGGGGACTATGAAAAAAACCCCACAACACTGTTATTTCTGATTAATCTCTGACCTGACTGAAGTCGTAACACACAGGACGTCTTCCCATGCATCGCACATGCAGATTTTAATCACATTTTTTTCTTTTTTTTTAATATAATTCAATTTCTGTACATTTTTCCCCAAGGTACAATGATATGCATACATGCAAAAACAAGAAGGCTAAGAACTCATCTGCTTCTATATACACATATATTCACAGACTGTATAGAACCCGAAATTGGGTTTCATTAAAACAATACAAAAAGGCTGACTTATGAAAAACAATATTTACAGCCATTTTCTTCTTTAAAAAAAAAAAAAAAAGCTAACATACCGGGGCATAATCGATACATTATTTACAGTCAGATTTACATGGGAAGAAAAAACACATTTTATTCTTTATTAAAAAATACAATATATTTTAAAATGTTATCTCCAAATGAGCTTTTTTTTTTTTTCTTTATTTTCTTCTCTTTTTTTTTTTTACACAAATTTAAATATTGTTTTGCAACACAAAAGTTTTGCAAATTTTGGTAAATGAAACAAATTCTCAATTTAAAATATTTTTCTTTCAAATTTTCTTTTAGAGAAATAAACTTTGCAAAGCAAAAAAAAAAAAACAACAAAACCCCCCCAACCGTAATTATTGATACATTTTAGGCCAGTACATGATCACATAAGGCACCCCGATCCTATCATGGCTGACCCGGTCTAGTACATGTTCAACGATGTGAGCAGCCATCTTTTATGTTAACGTCTGCATTGTCCTTTGAGGTCCAGTATTCTGTGCTGATCAATCTCTTAACACACCTTTAATGTAGGTAAAAATCTTATGTTATCTCTGATTCTGTTTTCAATAACTCCTTCATAGGCATAAACATTTTTTTTTTGGGGGGGGGGAAGAGATATTTGTTCACTACAAATTGTTATTATATTGAGTAGTATGGAGTAAATTACATCAGCTTCCTCTGCAAAATTAATATAATGCTATGTCCATATAGGTAAATTGAGACCTCGAAAAACAAAGCTCGGACCCCTGTGATGTTTAAAAAAAATGTGTCAGCACAGAAGTATGGATGCATATTTTATAGATTAGAGGGGGTGTCCATGCTTGGCGGTGCAAGTCTGCAGTCACTCTAGTGCGCACACTGTGAGCTATCAGGATTCTTCTATGCTGGGAACGGGTGGACAATTTACATACATGAAGTCACATGCCAACTAGACGTACGTGGCCTCACTCAATACCAGTGAATTGAGCGAGACTGGGCATGTCTAGTTGGAATGTGGCTGGAAGTATGCAAATCGTATACTTGCGGTCATGAGCCTGCCTGTTTCCGACACCAAAGAAACCTGACATTGAGCAGTGGTTGAACCCTTTAAAAAAAAAACCTAATTGAAACTTATGGTTAGGGATCAGCGATTCAACTTGCACTGCCTTAATATCCAGTCCGATCCTCCTCGGCAGCCAATACTCTGCATTCGGCATCCTCAGCTCAGCATCCTACAAGGCCCTACAACATCACGACGTAGGGGCACAATGTAAGTCAAGGTGGCTAAGCATGATGCCAAGTCATCACTTTTGAGGGTCTTCGTAAACACCAGGAGGACCAGGATGCCAGGTGCAGAACTGAAGACTGGCCACCAAGAAGGACTAGACTGTATGCCGGCCCACGGCAGTGGAAATAAAATGGCTCATCTCTACTTATCGGTTTTTATAACTTTCCATTTATTTTAGATTTATGAGCAGGCTTGAGATCAATAAGAACACATCGGAAAAAAAAACTTTTAACCCCGTGATTTCCATAAAATATTATATAATAATATCATTCAGATGTAAATATTTCGGAATTCCAAATACCGATATATACCTTGCTTGACTATGCACTGACCAAAAACGTTCACGACTGTACTCATATGCATGACTGTATTAGGGCTCCGTTAATGCCAATGGTATACAAAATCCAAATAAAGCCTGGTGGATATCCTTCATACTGTGCCTGATGGAGATGCCTAATTACGGCACATTGGGTGCATATCTTTCCGCTATACGGAGCCGTAGGGACTTTGTATGCCTTTGAGCACTGGTATGTGCATTAAACATTAACATGCACCGACAATTTTTTTCAATGAGAACTCGAATAACAAAATTTTCTTTAAAACTTAATAGTTTTGATTTTTTTCCCCAAGAATTTTTCATCTTAAAACACAAAAGTTAATTTGTTTCATTCGCTAGAAAAAAAAATTAAATAAAAATAAAGATACATTAATAGTGAAATTTATCCATTTAAAAAAAAAGACACATTGTAGAACAGCAAAATAACATTTTTCTGAATGTCTCACCCCACATATCGCTTTTATATACATACACAGCATATACAGTAACTATATACATATTTTAGGCACACAACAAGTGAGGGCATGTCACATAGATAACTCATGTAGTAAAATGGTATTTTCAGTATTTAACATGTAAACTTTGTTAGCTGCCTCTTAAAGAAGTAAATAACTAAAAAAAAAAAAAGTGTGTATATAATAAAGCATCAATTAGTTGAATATTCACATGGGCTGTAATTAAAGCGCCAGATGTATCATACGTGTGTAATTGTAGAAGATGTGGAGCGCTGGTCTGGAGATGGATGCTAAATTTTGGGCAGACTAAACAAGATGTTTAAAGATATTCACTCGTAAAATACCTTAAGTTTAAGAAAACTCAGATAATGAAACTTTAGCTTCACGTAATTTCAATAAATGATGTTATTAAAATTATGTGAAGCTGGAGATGCATTATCAATAACAGCATGGTTAGCGTTCAGTTGAAAGTGTAACCGTCACTTTAATTTTTAATTCATAAATTAGTACACGTGAAAATGAGAAACTTAGTCATATATCTTATCAGAGAGATCATAGATTTTCCCATTAATGAGATAGGAGATGACAGTTCGTGATTTACAATGCTCTGGAAAGACGGTTAGTTTTCCATAGAACTTTATGGGCACCAACTGTCATCTCGTAGCTTAGTAAGAGAAAGAAGCAGATTTCTCTAGCTAGATATATCACAAAATTTCTTATATTTACCTGTACTATTGATTCAGGAAACAGACTATTAAAACGACGGTTAGTCTTTAATATAAACATTATTGATGAGCGAACGTGCCGGGATAAGGTGTTATCTGAGCATGCTTGAGTGCTAACCGAGTGTCTCGGCGTGCTCATAAAATATGTTAAGAGTCCCCGCAGCTGTTCGACAGTCACAACATATGCAGGGATTTCCTGTTTGTTAGGTAATCCGAACATATTTTTCAAGCACGCTGAAGACACTCCTGAGCATGCTCGGATAATGCTCATCAATTTCCTGTACATAGTAGGCCGTAGGTCTATAACAGAAGAAATGTATTCTTTCTCTATAAGGTTAATTGAAATAATAGTTTGTAATTGAAAAAAAAAAAATGAACTATTTGATATCAATCAAACAGTATGAGACATTGGGTGATGCTTAACAGAATGGATTTTGCACCTAATTTTAATTCTGATTTGTTAAAAAGTTGTCCGGCCAATATTTTTTTTTTTTTAAAGGGGTCAGAATGACTTAAAAAATTTCACCAGAATGTAGAAACCTCACCGATCTCGGTCACTGCTGTCTTCCACTACCTTTGCCTCTTCTGATCTCTACTTCATGGTCAGTCTCTACACACAGGAAGAGACTGCTCAGCCAATCAGTGCCTGAGGTGGGTCACTGCTGTCAAAGTGATTGGCTGAGAAGTCATTTCCTGTGTGTAGAGACTGACCATGAAGGAGAGATCAGCAGGGGCAGAGGTAGTGGAAGACAGCAGTACAGGGATCAGGAAGTAAAGACCAGAAGGGAACTGGGCTATACTCCTTTCCATCAAACGTACTGTCTTCTACTGTGACCTATAAAACTTGATACCTATAGAACCCTTTTAAAGGGGTCATCTGGTGCTACTCACTTCCGCTTTGGAGTTGAGCGATGACGATGACATTACGACCTTCTGATGAGCAGGACATGGTCATGATATCTTCCGATTATACAAGCACATCGGCAGATGTATGCAGTTGTAATGTCATTGGCACCACTCACCTCTAATGTGCAAGTGAATTACCCCGGAATATCCCCTTAAGATAAGCGTTCTCTTTAACCTCTCCTGATCTATAAATGGAAGGGTGCCATAGCTCATTCCTTGCTTATCCAGGCACAATGACACCTGACAAGCCACTATCCCTGGTAGTATAGCCCAGTTCCATTTAGGTTAATAGGGCAAAGCTGCAGTACCAGGCATGGACACGCCGGTTATGGCAGTGCCTTAATAACCATTGAGGGGGCCGTAAATGTATGTTCCACAAACCCGCTTTAAACAAAATGTGTCAAATCCCTTTAAAGGGGTTGTCCAGCCTTATGCTACAAGTCAGGAGTAGTCACTCTATGGGACTGCAGACTTGAGACGTCACTGTGCACAGTGAGGATTCTCTTGTGCAAGGAGTGGGTGGTCAAAGTGACCACAAGTATGCGATTTGCAAACTTCGGTCGACACATTCACACTAGACTGTATCCGGCCTCGCTCAATACACTTGCATTGAACAAGGCTGAGCATGTCTAGTCAGCATGTAACCGAATGGATACAAGTCGCTGCTCCCGGCACCAGAGAATCTTCACAGCGCACAGTGTCTGTGATGTGAGGATTCACAAGTCTGCAGTCACATAGAGTGATTGGAGACTTGTTGATTAAGACCAGAAAACAATAGACAATAGTGATGAACAAATATACTCGTTACACGAGATTTCTCGAGCACGCTCGGGGGTCCTCCGAGTATTTTTTAGTGCTCGGAGATTTAGTTTTCATCACCGCAGCTGAATGATTTACATCTGTTAGCCAGCATAAGTACATGTGGGGGTTGTCTGGTTGCTAGGGAATCCCCACATGTACTTATGGTGGCTAACAGATGTAAATCATTCAGCTGCGGCAAGAAAAACAATCTCCGAGCACTAAAAAATACTCGGAGGACCCCCGAGCATGCTCGAGAAATCTCGAGTAACGAGTATATTCGCTCATCACTAGAAAACAACTTTAATGTAAATGTGTTCTATGTAAATTAAAAAATGTAAAATATAAGGGATTTAAAAAAATACATTTATATAGAAACAGTAACAATTTTAATAATCAATCAATATAAAAAGATATCATTATTTATGGTCAAAACAAAATGTCAATGTATTTTCACAGAAATGAGGTGCTGTCACAGTGTTCTCTTTGTAGAAATGGAAAGTCATGTGTAAATTCAAGCATCAATGTTGTTACCTTGGGAAAAGACTTAAAAGTATTCCATTTACCACCGGGTTACACCGCTGTGACCTTGTGGTAACCAGTCAGGTTCACTGTGCTTGCTGCATTGATTTTACATTATAGACAAACTACCAGGAGCATATAGATATCCAAAAGAAAACCATAATATTCAGAATAAAAAAACATTCTGCTCTCGTCACCATCTGGTCACTTATGTGCTTAAAAAATACTGAGAAAGCTTAAAATGTTACTTTTGGATATTTTGATACTGGAAATATCCCAAGATATTTATTGTAAAAAAACAAAGGAAAAAAAAAAAAAAAAAAAAAACTGCATCAATAAAATGTCATTATTATTTGGAGGATGTTTTCTAGTAAATAAATTGTGGATTTTTGAAGGGCAATGAGTTACAAGTGTAATGTAATAGTTTACCCGTAATAAAAGTATTCCATAACCAAAAAAGTCACTAATTGCCCTTTTTTTCTTTCAAGTTCACCCATTTTACCAGAATATTTTTTTCAAATTGCTGACATTGTTGTTAACAAGTATTATAAGCCGAAACACCTAGCTGCTAAATTAGGAGCAAAATAAGATATTAAAAGGTATAAAAAGAAGAAGTTTTAATAACAATACGTGTACATTTACTAGGACCACAAGCAAGATCAACCTAAGTTCATAAAATAACATGTCCATAAGATCATGCCATTTATTACGTCATGCCTGATACAATGAAAAAAAAAAATATTATTATTTTCTTTTAATTTGAAGCAATCTGTTACAATTTTTTTTTAAATCATTTTATTCAGGCTCCTTTTTTATTGTAAGCATATCGAGAAGCCCGTATTTACTGCTATTGGAATTGTACAAAGAGTTATTTACAACGTTGGGCGGTTTGGTGAACGCAATCCTGTTTGTTCCTCTACTATGGGCCGATTCTCGTTGAAATGTCATCTCGGCCGCTTGACCCAACAGTGACTCAGTCCAGCTGGTTCGATCTCGGAAGTCCTGACTAGCGGCCGTTTGTGCCCCCTTTTGTAGCATGTAGTACAATATTGGATTGGTCTTTGTCAGTCTAGGAGAATCTTTTCCAAAGTCAGTTTTATCCATATCTGTGATAACCCATTTAATGGGACCTTTATCATTGGGGGGAGGGCACATATTCATATGTCCGGAATCAGTCCGTGGTGGGTTATTTCTTAAAATATCCGGGGAAGAATGAGGAGAGTTCTTTAAAGGAGATGGATATTGAAATGACATTTGACCTAAGTTATTGTGGTGAGAATGCTGTCCCATAAACATATTGAGAGAAGGAAGCATAAATTCAGAGTTTCCTGTCAAGTTACTTCTGTTTCCTCTTAGAAGTTCATCAACTGGCATATTGTTCCTATGCTGAGAGTCCCTGACACAATTTTCTGAAAGCAATAATTGTTTTAACACATTAAAACCTTTACTCTCTCTTGACCAACTCACGTTTTTATTTCCATTCAATGAATTTTGACTCGGAAGGTTCTTGATATCATGATCGGTCTTTGTGCCACTGACTTTGTCTTCATGAAGAAAAGGTATCTCGCCTAAGGATGGTGACGTGCAGAATTGCAAGTTTCCAGCCTCTGGCGAATTCATTTTTGTTATTTTTACTTGGCTTTCCACAGGGTCGTTATGGTGCATTTTTCTTTTTTTAGGCACAATACAAGATATTTTTGAATCTATCTGCTTGGATTCAGGATTATTCAGTTTATTATTTACCTCCAGATCACCGGTATCATATCCGTCATGGTTCTGACGTAGCAAACGACTTAAAAGGCCATTTTTTGAAAGGGAAAAGTCATGTGGAGATGAGTGTGGAGATCTGACATCCTCTGGAGCTGGTCTTGCGGCTTTGTGCAATGAGGCAGCTATGGGGCTTGGAGCACTTGCCTCCTGGTCGGCACGGATGTTATCCTCCGGTTCTTTTTTAACTCTGAAAGCCGCAACATGCTCACTTGGAGACCTTTCAGTCCTGTCTGTGTTAACTTCATCTTTTATTGGTTTCTGCACTTTTTCATTTTTGCATTTGTTGTTAGGTGTGGCTAGCAGCAGTTGAAGGACAGTGCGTCGCTCTAGAAGGTTTTCAATTTCACAGCCAGAAAACGTAGAATCCACTGGAGTAGACGGACTACTAAATCCTCTACCTTCTTCGTAAGTCCGTGGTTGATTTGTAACAAGAGGACTGTTCAGTCTTTCAATCAACCCTAAAGATTTCGGATTTGCCGGGCCTATTGGTTTTGATTGCACCTGTTCATTGGGAGCAGAAGATGGCATTCCACATTGAGCTAAATTCTGTAACAACTTGCTAGCACTGAAAGGTGCATTTTGTGCTGTATTTTCATTGGCTAGTGGAATAGTTGTTTGTAGCCCTTTGTTTCTGGTAAGCTCTATTAGATGATTTGATGCTGGATTTATGACCCTTTCTGGTTGGATGTGGTTTACGAATGAAGTGAACGGAGGCTTGACGGGAAATGGCGGGTTCACTAGGTTCATTGGAGATTCTGATTTTGAAGACGAGTGCAAAGAAAGTGCATTTAATGGAGAGGTATTGTGTAATCTTGGGCTTTCTGAGAGCGGACCAGGTGATGAGAAACTAAACTTTGACAAATCTGTAGCTTTCTGTGGGGTCTGGAGATCTTCAATTGTTGATGGGACATCTTCAGTTTTATGTCCGAGCAATAGTTGTAACAGTGTTACTTTCTGATATGGTTTTAGAGTAGAGTCCATGGATAGGTCTTTATTTCCTTTGCCGATTTCTATTTCACTGCCTTTCGGATCCCAGTTGTGAAGCAACGATTCAGTTAAATTTTCAATAGAACCTGCAGAATGTAACATCTTGGGCCTATCTGCTCTATTCTTAAAGGACAAATCTATAGGTACGCAGTTGGAGTGAGTGCTTTCATCATCACTGCTTTCTTCTTCAGTAAAGCTAGGATTGTTATCGGAACAATCATCTGTAGTTGTAGGTGTTGCACTTCCTTCAAACGCAGTATATATATCATTGTGTGGAAGTTTTTTTCCAACACTAGCCCCATTTTGATTTTTCAGAAGATGCAAAAGTAAACTGTTGTTGGGCGATGGCTTTCCATGGGTCCTTTCCGACTGATTCTTATACCCAACTGTTTTCAGAGGAGAATTTGGAACACCAAGCGTGTTTGGAAAAGGAGAAATGTTGCCTGCGTTAGTTAAACCATTGGTTACTGTCCTTGTGTGATTATTGAGACTAGCTGGCACATTCGACGACAAGTGAAGTCGGCCAAGATCTTTTTCTGAACTCTCCTTCAATCTCGCCATTGCTGCCAGCCTTTCACTTGCTAACTGACTTGCGCTCTGTGCTTTGAGGGCATGTTCCCTGGAGTACTGCTGCAAGTGTGCTTCACTGGAAAGCAGGAGAGCAAGTTGACTACAGGCAACACTTGGTTTAGGCGAAGCGGTGGGACTTGACCTTTTCTCCACCATATTAGCAACAGCTTGAAGTCTTGCAGCACATGAAATTGTCTCACCAACCACTTTAGTGCTACTTTGTGCTGAAAGAGAAGGTTCAACAAACTTTTCCTGAACTGAACTTTTAGCCAGACCGGTCAAGTTACTGTCCACTGCATTATCTTTTGATCTGCTTTTGTTTAAGAGAGTCTTTAGGTGATTTGAAGCCAAGCCATAGCATTGGTTATCCTTTTCATCCAGTTTTCCTTGCTGGTTAAGTGCAAATCCTTGGTCTTTAAGACTTTGTTTAATCTGTTGAGTCAGTGCAACACTCTGCAGCCTGGAGCTAAATGACTGCAGCAGAGAAGCTAGCAGTGTGCTATCTTGTTTCCCTTTTGGAACATTTTCAACCATTCCAGCTAAGAGAGATTCATTTTTTCCATTTCCATTGATGGAATCAGATAAACGCCTTCTCTTTGCAGCATGCCAGTCCTCTGAAGACTGCAAGAGTCTAGCCTTCTTGAGATGCAACACTCCAGATGACTGACTGCCGTTGTGCACTGGGACATTATTCTTACAGTTCGTAAAAACATTCCCAGAAATGTTAAAGTTGTCATCAGCTTTTACACGGCTTGAGAGTTTGTCAACCGCTGTTATAGAGCCGCCCGCCGCCTGATGCATTAGTAATCCTTCTAGATACGTTAAAACAATGGGATCCTGTTGCATTTCAGAGCTAAGCTCTTCTCCATGAGTCATGTTCAACAAACGTATGCGTAGAAGCTCTGTCTTTACCTACTTTAGAGAACACTGAAGACTTGGGTCTAAAATTTCAGAGATGTCTATGTTCTTTTAAATCATTTCCAGAATATTTTCCAAGCAGATGTCCTCTGAAGAATCTTTTGCCAAGAATATGAATGTTCCATTAAATTAGTGTTGAGGCAGCATGTTGAAATAGTGTGCATCAATCTGTCCGAATTCTGCTCACATAAGACAATTGTCTTAGTTTATCCATGGAAACCGGCCTTTAAACCTTCTATTTGCAATTACCTGAAAATCAGAAAGAGAAAAGAAAATACATGTAAGTACTAAAATATCAAAAATACAGCAGAAAGAACTTTTTTGCTATTGGACCTACTACTATTTAAACCAATGAAAAAAGTAAAAATACAAGCAATACTTTATTTTATTTTCTAAATTCAATCACAGAGTGAACTTCTTTAAGTTTAAAGTACATAAACACCTAGCGGGTACAAACAACCACGCATATGGCGCCATGTTTTTAATTGGCACCCTCCAGGGAAAACATTGATGGAAAATATACACTACCAGCTTACTTGTGCAGCTCTCTCTATCGCAGCAGGAAGTCACAGCACTCAATAACCAAATCAGCAGAATAATTACTTGCAGTCAATTAATTTCATGCATATCAAACTAATCCCTGTTTAAAATAGGTCGGTCACCAGATTTCTACTCCCATCAAAGTTTTTTATCCTCTTAATACATTGCCGTCATCATATTACATAGCACTGTGTACTTACAATTGCTCATTTTGCCTTTCTACCCAGCTAATTCTTCTCTTTTCCATTAGGTCTATGCCATCATGGGAAAAAAAAGAGAACCTCTCACCAGAAAAAAAATGCTATTAACTTGCAGGTACTGGGTTAATCTGCAAGTTAATAGTGATATTATTCTGGCTGGCATCTGCACTTAGCCTAGCTCTGCGAGGAGAAAATTAACTTTATTCCCCCCAGCATTCAGTTTCAGTCACTGGGGTGGCGCCGTCGCTGATTCAGTCACCACTTTGAGAATACTGAGTGGCTGCTGTAACAGTGCCCATAGAGTTCTGACTGACAGCCGACCCCAATGCCAGGGGCATGCTAACAGCCACAGCTCTGTATTCTTAGAGTGGTGACTGAACTAGCGCCGGCTCCTCCCCCGTGACCGAGACCATGTCCGGGTCGGGGGTGTGGTTTCAGTCAAGGGGGCAGCACTAGCGCTGGTTCAGTCACTGCTCTAAATATACAGAGCCACGGTTGTAACGGCACCCCCGGCCCCGACTGACACTTGCTTTGCATTAGGGCCGGCTGAGAGTCAGTGCTGGGGGCGCAGTTACAGCTGCCGCTCTCTATACACTGAGCGGTGACTGAACCAGCCCCGATGCCTCCCCCGAGACCATGTCCGGGTCGGGGGTGTGGTTTCAGTCAAGGGGGCACCACTAGCGCTGGTTCAGTCACTGCTCTAAATATACAGAGCCACGGTTGTAACGGCACCCCCGGCCCCGACTGACACTTGCTTTGCATTAGGGCCGGCTGAGAGTCAGTGCTGGGGGCGCAGTTACAGCTGCTGCTCTCTATACACAGAGCGGTGACTGAAGCAGCGCCGGCCACATGACAGACGGGAACGCTGCAGGGGAGAATAGAGTTAACTTTCTCAGAATAGAGTTAATGTTCTCCCCGCAGCGTTCAGCTAAGGGCAGGCACCGGTCAGGTTAATAACGCTATTAACCTGCAGATTAACTCTATATCTGCCGGTTAATAGTGTTTTTTCTGGTGACAAGTTCCTTTTAAAACTAACAGAATCCTTCTAAGCTTCATGTGGAAACTGGAAGTCTATTTTCCTTGTATAAGTTAAAAGTCACTGCAAAAGTCCCTGGCGAGGGGGAGAAGGAGCAACTGGGCCAGGGGTGAAGAGGGGAATGATTTATGCAGGGACAAGAGACTTCCTGTTTCTACAAAAAGAAGAGAAAAGAGAAGAATTAGCTGGGTAGAAAGGCAAAATGAGTAATTGTACATAGTGCTGTATAATATGATGGCTGCAATATATTAAGTGGATAAAAACTTTGATGGGAGGAGTGCTTCTTTAAATCCTACACAATCCCTGTTGGTGTGCTCATCATATCGGTAAGTTAAAGGGAGTCTTGATGACCGCCTAAACATTCATATAGAGGATCTGACCTATGACCCCAGCGGTGGTCACAAACCGACAGGAATGGGTCATCGGAGCGCGCCGGCAGCTGTTGTGTGTGCGCCTTTGAAAATGGCTGCGATCATCCAGTGTCAGTGCGGAGGCGCAGACAAGAGATGCAACTTAGAGACAAGTAAATTAATGAGGAGTACTGGCTTCATTATGCAAATAGGAGGGCGTAGCGGTGCACCAAGGCATAGGCCACGCCAGGACTGGATTGAAACACCCTCATTTGCATATTGAATTGAAAGTTGAATTTTAATTAATTATAAGGTTAAGCTGTACTTGCCTAGTATGATTTACACAGGGGCTAGTTCCCCTACTCAGATGTTTAGGCAGTTTAAATGCCATTTTCAGGGAGACAGACTCCCTTTAAGGATAGGGCATCACTCTTTTAGTCCTAGAAAACCTTATAATTGGAAACAAATATTAAAATGTAGATATTTGCATTAATAAGGTATCCTGAAAACAGGATAAACACTACACATCCCACTCAAATCAACCTTAAAAATAGATGTTGCACAGGGTAAGCCCTCAACTGCAATGTCAAGGTCATAGACTAGCAAGTAAGATTACCATCAGGACTGATGTAACAGCTGGCATTTGATCCAGGCTCCTGGGGTTTAGAATACACTTAACATACACACACTCAATTCACGCATACTGTACATCGTATCACAAGTGTTTAGCACGCTAAAGAGCGAGCAAATATTTAGCCTTGCATGACATCCTGCCTAAACCAATGGAAATACAGCAGCCAACGGGAAAAAAAGCTCTAGCAAAAGTTACAAGAAACCATGTCCGTCATGGCATTACTCAGATTAACACTTACTAGCATCGAAAGGCTACAAATATATAAATGTAAACTGCCTTATAAATAACAAATAAAAAAAAAAAGGTCAAACCTCCTGACAATTACAAGTAATTGATGGTCCCACAATGCCTTTTAATTGTTTAAGAAAACCAACAAAAGATGGACACAGGAGCTAAAATAAGCAATTTTATTGAAGACAAAATTCTAAAAAAGTATATAAATACATAAATACAAACGACAATAAGAACGATGCAAAGATAAAAGAAAGGCAACACTAGTGCCACGCACAAGTAGACTAAGCAGGTGAACCGTACAACAGATACCTGTATATATATATATATATATATATATATATATATATATATATATATATATATATATATATATATATATATATATATATATATATATAAATATATTGATAAGTGCTTTATAGGGAATCCAAGTAGGTGACCTGGTTACTCCATATACAATCAGATTATACTAGATGATAATATCAATAGTTACTAGAGCATAGAGACAGCCACACCACCAATGTGAGGCTCCAAAGCATCATATATCCATAGAGGAGGTTCAAATCCTGAGCGTACATACAAAAAGTATACTATACTGTAAATACCATGAGGAACCCTGTACAGCTTATACACAATCGTATATATACCGATATTTTCGGGAAGTCCCATATATAGTGTATAATAAGTAATTCTAGAATTATTTCTTACATGGTAGTAGAGAATAAGGATGAAAATAAGGAGTAACACTAAAGGCAGTGAACCAACCTGCTGCTCGTGCGTGGAGAAGGAAGGCCCCGATGCGCGTTTCGCACACGTTGCTTCCTCGGGGGGCGCCTTTCTTTTACCTTTGCATCGTTCTTATTGTCGTTTGTATTTATGTATTTATATACTTTTTTAGAATTTTGTCTTCAATAAAATTGCTTATTTTAGCTCCTGTGTCCATCTTTTGTTGGTTTTCTTATATACATATTATGGCGGAGTATTTATATTGATTGCCCCCCTTGTAGGTTTATTATTATTTTTAATTGTTTAGCTGACAGTTCTCCTGACTATTAGCACTGCTGGGTCGCTGGTGGGAATTGTGAGCTCCTAATGCTGCTTTTTTGAGACAGATTTGCCTTTACGGCATCAAAGGAGTGAAGTAGCCCTGAAGCTGGCCAGGATCAGGAGCTGAGTGTGCTCAAGGCATCCTAGCCAGCCTCTGTGCAGCGCTTACAAGCTGAATATAAGAATGGGGTTCTGTGTCTCCATATTGAATAAAGTGGGAGCAGACCAAGCATTCTATCAATCCAAGTAGTGAAGTACAGCTCTAGGGTATCTCCATCAATCATATGGATTGTGAATGGAGTGGCACTACAAACGAGGAACAAGGGAGTCCTGTTCTCATGGTCAATGGGACCACCAGAGAACTTATACTGATCATGCATCTTGTGGATAGTTGTGAATGTGGAACAACCTTTTTAACTTTGATTAATCAGCGCTATATTTTCAGCCTAGGTAGATTAAAACGTGGACATAGAGCTCTATAAAAGGGGCAACCAACTATGATGCACCATATATACTACTGGCATAACCTACTGTGGAACTTTTCCCCTTAAAGGAAATCTGTCACCAGGTTTTGGCCACCTAATATGAGAGCAGCATAATGTAGAGATGAAGACCCTGATTCCAGCGATGTGTCACTTTCTGGGCTGCTTGTTGTAGTTCTGAAAATCTCATACTGATAGAATAGTGATTTTCTCACTAGACGACTATTAAACCTGAAGCCAGGTAGTCCTCCATATTTATGAGTTCGGTATAACTCAGCCCTCATCAATGATTGGTAGTGTATACTGAAAGCTGCCAATCAGTGGTGGGGGCGGGGACATACAGAGCTCAGCATGCAGAGAACTGCTAGATCTATAGTAGATAAAACAGGGATAATATCAAGACTAAAGCAAGCAGTAAAGTAAGTGACACATCACTGGAATCAGGGTCCGTGCACCTACATCATGTTGCTCTTAGATGGGGTAGCAAAAATCTGGTGACAAATTCCCTTTAAGGCCACAGAACCCAATTGTGACTGCAACCATTGTAGCACTAGCACCCCATAGGTATTGTTTATATAAAGGTTATTTGTGCAGTTGACTAGGAACAAGGGTTCTCACAGGCATTTTTTTTGGATAAAATATGTGGCATGTCTCAATTGCCAATGAGAACCACACAGTTAATTTCCCATAGAGTAAGAAGAAGTGATGACTTCTTTGTTATGGATTATACTTTCCCCTTTACACCAAGTCTTTCTGGCTCACTGGATGTGAACCTATTGATTGATGGAAGAATAAAGCCAGGGCTCCCTCCTCGTGTACAGTAATTGATGCCACACAGAAATTCCTGAAAACAGATCGGCTTTTCTCACTGTGACTGGTTTCTGGAAGAATGGAATTATCAAGTTCTTGTAATTATTTGTGGGAAAAAAAAAAAACTTTCTCATCAACAATTGCAAACTTTTCTAATGATCCTGAAGTCTCCACTACAGCAAATACAACAGGAAATTCAATTCCTTCCCCCTTTTTCAATAAAAATCACATAAATCCCTGGAGTTACTGTAATGTGGAGCCTCTGCCCAATGTCTGACTCACTGCTACTGGGGAATCGTTACAGGCACAGTATGTAATTAACAATGATTGCAAATAATTATTTAGCCTTTCCCTTGTGTAATGCTAGGTTTCCACAACGCTACACCTGTACATTCAGCATATATGCCATATGCATCTCCTGAGTGTAATGTGCCCATACACGAGGCCATACAGTCTAATGTGCCCATACACAATGCCACACAGTCTAATGTGCCCATACACGAGGCCATACAGTCTAATGTGCCCATACACAATGCCATAAAGTCTAATGTGCCCATACACGAGGCCATACAGTCTAATGTGCCCATACACAATGCCACACAGTCTAATGTGCCCATACACGAGGCCATACAGTCTAATGTGCCCATACACAATGCCATAAAGTCTAATGTGCCCATACACGAGGCCATACAGTCTAATGTGCCCATACACAATGCCATAAAGTCTAATGTGCCCATACACGAGGCCATACAGTCTAATGTGCCCATACACGAGGCCATACAGTCTAATGTGCCCATACACAATGCCATGAAGTCTAATATGCCCATACACGAGGCCATACAGTCTAATGTGCCCATACACGAGGCCATACAGTCTAATATGCCCATACACAATGCCACACAGTCTAATGTGCCCATACACAATGCCACACAGTCTAATGTGCCCATACACAATGCCACACAGTCTAATGTGCCCATACACAATGCCATACAGTCTAATGTGCCCATACACGAGGCCATAAAGTCTAATGTGCCCATACACAATGCCATGAAGTCTAATATGCCCATACACGAGGCCATACAGTCTAATGTGCCCATACACGAGGCCATACAGTCTAATGTGCCCATACATGAGGCCATACAGTCTAATATGCCCATACACAATGCCATAAAGTCTAATGTGCCCATACACGAGGCCATACAGTCTAATATGCCCATACACAATGCCATAAAATCTAATGTGCCCATACACGAGGCCATACAGTCTAATGTGCCCATACACAATGCCATAAAGTCTAATGTGCCCATACACGAGGCCATACAGTCTAATGTGCCCATACACGAGGCCATACAGTCTAATGTGCCCATACACAATGCCATGAAGTCTAATATGCCCATACACGAGGCCATACAGTCTAATGTGCCCATACACGAGGCCATACAGTCTAATATGCCCATACACAATGCCATAAAGTCTAATGTGCCCATACACGATGCCATACAGTCTAATGTGCCTATACACGATACCATAGTCTAATGTGCCCTTACACAAGGCCATAAAGTCTAATGTGCCCATACACGAGGCCACACAGTCTAATGTGCCCATACACGAGGCCATACAGTCTAATGTGCCTATACACGAGGCCATACAGTCTAATGTGCCCATACACGAGGCCATACAGTCTAATGTGCCCATACACGAGGCCATACAGTCTAATGTGCCCATACACAATGCCATACAGTCTAATGTGCCCATACACGAGGCCATACAGTCTAATGTGCCCATACACGAGGCCATACAGTCTAATGTGCCTATACACAATGCCATAGTCTAATGTGCCCTTACACAAGGCCATAAAGTCTAATGTGCCCATACACAATGCCATACAGTCTAATGTGCCCATACACGAGGCCACACAGTCTAATGTGCCTATACACAATGCCATACAGTCTAATGTGCCCATACACAATGCCATACAGTCTAATATGCCCATATACGAGGCCACACAGTCTAATGTGCCTATACACAATGCCATACAGTCTAATGTGCCCATACACAATGCCATAAAGTCTAATGTGCCCATACACGAGGCCACACAGTCTAATGTGCCCATACACGAGGCCATACAGTCTAATGTGCCCATACACAATGTCATAAAGTCTAATGTGCCCATACAAGGAGGCCACACAGTCTAATGTGCCCATACACGAGGCCATACAGTCTAATGTGCCCATACACAATGTCATAAAGTCTAATGTGCCCATACAAGGAGGCCATACAGTCTAATGTGCCCATACACGAGGCCATACAGTCTAATGTGCCCATACACAAGGCCATACAGTCTAATGTGCCCATACACAATGCCATAAAGTCTAATGTGCCCATACACGAGGCCACACAGTCTAATGTGCCCATACACGAGGCCACACAGTCTAATGTGCCCATACACGAGGCCATAAAGTCTAATGTGCCCATACAAGGAGGCCATACAGTCTAATATGCCCATACACAATGCCATAAAGTCTAATGTGCCCATACACGAGGCCATACAGTCTAATGTGCCCATACACGAGGCCATACAGTCTAATGTGCCCATACACAATGCCATAAAGTCTAATATGCCCATACACGAGGCCACACAGTCTAATGTGCCCATACACAATGCCACACAGTCTAATGTGCCCATACACGAGGCCATACAGTAATGTGCCCATACACGAGGCCACACAGTCTAATGTGCCCATACACGAGGCCATACAGTCTAATATGCCCATACACAATGCCATAAAGTCTAATGTGCCCATACACGAGGCCACACAGTCTAATGTGCCCATACACGAGGCCACACAGTCTAATGTGCCCATACACGAGGCCATACAGTCTAATGTGCCCATACACAATGCCATAAAGTCTAATGTGCCCATACAAGGAGGCCATACAGTCTAATGTGCCCATACACGAGGCCATACAGTCTAATATGCCCATACACAATGCCATAAAGTCTAATGTGCCCATACACGAGGCCACACAGTCTAATGTGCCCATACACGAGGCCACACAGTCTAATGTGCCCATACACGAGGCCATACAGTCTAATGTGCCCATACACAATGCCATAAAGTCTAATGTGCCCATACACGAGGCCACACAGTCTAATGTGCCCATACACGAGGCCATACAGTCTAATGTGCCCATACACGAGGCCATACAGTCTAATGTGCCCATACACGAGGCCATACAGTCTAATGTGCCCATACACGAGGCCATACAGTCTAATGTGCCTATACACAATGCCATAGTCTAATGTGCCCTTACACAAGGCCATAAAGTCTAATGTGCCCATACACAATGCCATACAGTCTAATGTGCCCATACACGAGGCCACAGTCTAATGTGCCTATACACAATGCCATACAGTCTAATGTGCCCATACACAATGCCATACAGTCTAATATGCCCATATACGAGGCCACACAGTCTAATGTGCCTATACACAATGCCATACAGTCTAATGTGCCCATACACAATGCCATAAAGTCTAATGTGCCCATACACGAGGCCACACAGTCTAATGTGCCCATACATGAGGCCATACAGTCTAATGTGCCCATACACAATGTCATAAAGTCTAATGTGCCCATACAAGGAGGCCATACAGTCTAATGTGCCCATACACAATGCCATAAAGTCTAATGTGCCTATACACAATGCCATAACATAAAGTCTAATACGCCCATACAAGAGGCCATACAGTCTAATATGCACATTCAAGAGGCCATAAAGTGTAATGTGCCCATACACAATGCCATAAAGTCTAATATGCCCATACACAATGCCATACTCTAATGTGCCCATTCACAAGGCCATACAGTCCAATGTGCCCATTCCCGAGACCATACAGTCTAAGATGCTCATACACAATGCCATAAAGTCTAATATGCCCATACACAATGCCATAAAGTCTAATGTGCCCATACACAATGCCATAAAGTCTAATATGCCCATACACGTGGCCACACAGTCTTATGTGTCCATATACAAGGCCATACAGTCTAAGGTGCCCATACACTAGGTCATACAGTCTAATGTGAATATACACAAGACCATACAGTCTAATGTACCCATACACAAGACCATATAGTCTAAGGTCCTCATACATGAGGCCATTCAGTCTAAGGTGCTCATACACTAGTCCATGCAGTCTAATGTGTCTATACAGTCGTGCCCATACATGAGGCCATACAGTCTAAACTGCCAGTACACAAGGCAGGTAATACAGTCTAAAGTGCCCCTACACAAAGCCATACAGCCTAAGGTGCCCATACACTAGGAAATCCTTTTGACTGTTTTGCAGTCAGAATTGTCCATAAATAAGATCACAACTGATGCACCTTGTAATGTTTGGCCACTTAAGCAGAAGTGGCTGCAGTACCCACAGCTTCAGCAACGGATGGAGCAAATGATGACAAATCTTCTTGCTGTCACTTTTGTTTTATCAATAGTTGGGAAGACATTGAATAAGCACAGATCTATAGAGATATTAACACTACACTACCTATGAAAACAAAAGAACAAAAATAGAGCACTGAAGATGACAAATAACGCATATCATTGTACATACATTGGTACCACTGTGTCATGCAGGGTGTATGGTCATGCAAAGAGCAGAATCTCCATTCTCACTACTTCAAGTGCTATATTGGAGAAATAGGAATCAGCGCTCCTTAGATCAGCAGCAAGTGATATAACAGTCACTTACTAATTATCAGTTGTATGGCTCATGCAGATGAACGTAATTTAGGTCCGAGTGCAATCCGTTGTTTTAACGAACCAATGTTATTCCACGAGGCCATACACTTGTCAAGATTTTTTTGCAGTTCGCGGAAAAAATTGCAGCATGCATGATTTGCCTCTGAATCAGAGGCACTCGCCAATGTCTATGGGTCTTTGGAAAACATCAGGCTGTCCGATTTTCAAGGACAGACTGAAAGGAGAAGATGGAAAAAGTTTTAGATTTTCTCCATTTCCGAGAAAAATGGATACCACTCTAATCACAGTGTGATTGGCATAATCACACAGTTTTTCTGGGATGGAGAACATACGGTGATCTGCACCTGCCCTTAAAGGGAGTCTGGGAGAACTAAATGTCTGTTCAAGCCAAGCACAGGAAACTCCGTGCACCCTTGGTGTGGCCAAACAGTCCAGTCCCAACTACTTGTTTTCATCCATCTCTGCCCTCCCTCCCTTACTGACAGATGTGGTGCCGTGAACATGCTCGGCCACACAGAGGGTGCCCTGAACATGCTCGGCCACACAGAGGGTGCCCTGAACATGCTCGGCCACACAGAGGGTGCCCAGAACATGCTCGGCCACACAGAGGGTGCCCTGAACATGCTCGGCCACACAGAGGGTGCCGTGAACATGCTCGGCCACACAGAGGGTGCCCTGAACATGCTCGGCCACACAGAGGGTGCCCTGAACATGCTCGGCCACACAGAGGGTGCCCTGAACATGCTCGGCCACACAGAGGGTGCCCTGAACATGCTCGGCCACACAGAGGGTGCCCTGAACATGCTCGGCCACACAGAGGGTGCCCTGAACATGCTCGGCCACACAGAGGGTGCCCTGAACATGCTCGGCCACACAGGGTGCCCAGAACATGCTCGGCACCCTGAACATGCTCGGCCACACAGAGGGTGCCCTGAACATGCTCGGCCGCACAGAGGGTGCCCTGAACATGCTCGGCCGCACAGAGGGTGCCCTGTGGGTTTGTGTTTGGTTTAAACACTCATTTTGTGCTTACAGTTGACACTTGCAGCGACAATCAACTAAAGAAAAAACAGATTGGCGCAAACTTAAAGGACTTTTAATTTTGTCAGCGCAAACTGTATAACTCATAAAAAATGCCCTCAGCCGTCAAACACAGTTTGCTCGTTTGTCGGTCAATGGATACATGGGACAATGATCGGGAACATTTTTTTACAATTATTAATTTGCCCATTCATAGGCCAAAATGAAAAGGGTTCTTAGGGCTCATGCAAACAGCATGGCACAGGGATCTATGGGGCTATATTGTGGCTCATTATGCCCAATTTTATACACAGGCAGATGAAGTTGCGGCATGCTCCATCAGATGCCGTGTAAGTGACATATTCTTCTCTAGAACCATTGCTGAAGATCTTCGTAATACAATGGGAAACACCAGGGTGCCTATTGCTCCATAGTATGGCACTGTGCTCCACGTGCCTACATACAAGTCAGCTGAAGCCTATTTGTACTGTTTCCGAGGGTCTCATGCTTCCTAGATGACTTGGTTGCTCTTTTGTGGTTATTGTACTTTGTCCCAGTTGGCTCCAGTAATTTCCTTCCTCGTGAATCTTAACAGCACGTAAAATTTATTTATTTTCCTTGGTATTGAATAAAAAGCTGCAGACTGCAATTTAGCCGAGAGCCCGTAGGTACAGTAAGTTATAAAGGAGCTCTGACCAGATCTCACAGTGTTTGCTAGAAAAGCAATTTGCATAAACCTGCCATGCAGTCTTAGCATTGAACAAAGCATACATTTATTTAAAGTCCATGACCTCACGCTAAACTCTAGCCACTCGGCTAATTTGGCATAAAGACATTCAGTACAATGCTGTACCTACTTACATCAGTTAAATGACCCGATAAATGAACTCTCGGCTAAAGACAATACGTTCACTGTACCGGCCATGTCACTGAATCAACAACTTATTTTGCCTTTGTGCTTTGTACATTTTTATCGGATGATGTCTTAGCAGGGACATTCGATAATATTACATCATATGTTTTAGTGCATAAATATTTGTGTCATTTCCAATGCGCTGGATGAGATGATGAGAAACGCAAGTAGGGATCGAACTGATTCCTGCAAATTACAAAGAAATCACATCTTGTAGATGTTTTGGAACTGTACATTTTAGATCAAGCTTCTATGACGTTATTTCTGAATTTAGTTGGATGCCCCCCTCTCAGCTTAAAAAGATAAAAACACAAACATTTGTTGCACTTTGTTTTAGGTGAATACAGCAGCCACCATTTTGTTGGGTCATAAAGAGTTGGGAATGTGCCCCTCCTTGGCCCTCATCTGTCCCTCGCACAGCTCTCTGCCCAATCCTCTGGTCCTCTTCTACAGGCCTCCTGTCCTTCGTAGTGGTCCACTGATCTCTTGACTATGCATCTTGATGTCATGATGTGTGTCGGACCATGACAACATGGCGTAGCGAGGCCTAGTCATTGCCAGAGGTGCCAAAGAGGACCAAGGCACCTAGAAGAAAACTGGAGGACTGGGGGTGGAGTTGTGTGGAGGGACAGGTGAGGACCAGAGACAGGTGAAAATATATGCATTTTTTGAAGCCCTCTGTTTCATATGCTGTGGGATCTGGAGACGCATTTCATTTGAAAACGTTTGATACAAATTGAACTTCCAGGCTGCATTTGAGCAAAAGAAAAAAACAAAGTTCACATCAGCTCACGGATGCAGGCAATGATCCACAAGGGGTGCGGTGCACTGACAAATCCTGGCCCCAGTTTCAGGTAAGTAGACATGAAGAGAAAAGACAAAGTCCAGCTAATGTAAAAAAATGTTTTCTAGAAAAACAAGTAAAAAAATATTCTTGAAAACATTTAATTGAAAGCTCTAAACCAAGAAAAAACATAGCAATAGGCCTAGGCTTTTGGAACGCTACAAAGCTCTTAATGTGCAGTAGGTGACGGATGTGCAGTGGGTGGCGGATGTGCAGTAGGCGGCGGATGTGCAGTAGGTGGCGGATGTGCAGTAGGCGGCGGATGTGCAGTGGGTGGCGGATGTGCAGTAGGCGGCGGATGTGCAGTAGGCGGCGGATGTGCAGTAGGCGGCGGATGTGCAGTAGGCGGCGGATGTGCAGTAGGTGGGGGATGTGCAGTAGGCGGCGGATGTGCAGAAGGCGGCGGATGTGCAGTAGGCGGCGGATGTGCAGTAGGCGGCGGATGTGCAGTAGGCGGCGGAAGTGCAGTAGGTGGCGGAAGTGCAGTAGGTGGCGGATGTGTAGTAGGTGGCGGATGTGCAGTAGGTGGCGGATGAGCAGTTGGTGGCAGATGTGCAGTAGGTGGCGGATGTGCAGTAGGTGGCGGATGTGCAGTAGGTGGCGGATGTGCAGTAGGTGGCGGATGTGCAGTAGGTGGCGGATGTGCAGTAGGTGGCGGATGTGCAGCCGGGGGCGGATGTGCAGCAGGGGGCGGATGTGCAGTAGGTGGCGGATGTGCAGTAGGTGGCGGATGTGCAGTAGGTGGCGGATGTGCAGCCGGGGGCGGATGTGCAGCAGGGGGCGGATGTGCAGTAGGTGGCGGATGTGCAGTAGGTGGCGGATGTGCAGTAGGTGGCGGATGTGCAGCCGGGGGCGGATGTGCAGCAGGGGGCGGATGTGCAGTAGGTGGCGGATGTGCAGTAGGTGGCGGATGTGAAGTAGGTGGCGGATGTGAAGTAGGTGGCGGATGAGCAGTAGGCAGCGGATGTGCGGTAGGTGACAGATGAGCAGTAGGCGGCGGATGTGCGGTAGGTTGCCGATGTGCGGTAGGTGGCAGATGTGCAGTAGGTGGCGGATGTGCGGTAGGTTGCCGATGTGCGGTAGGTGGCGGATGTGCGGTAGGTGGCGGATGTGCGGTTGGTGGCGGATGTGCGGTAGGTTGCAGATGTGCGGTAGGTTGCAGATGTGCGGTAGGTGGCGGATGAGCAGTAGGTTGTGGATGTGCGGTAGGTGGCGGATGTGCGGTAGGTGACGGATGAGCGGTAGGCGGCGGATGTGCGGTAGGTTGCCGATGTGCGGTAGGTGGCGGATGTGCAGTAGGTGGCGGATGTGCGGTAGGTTGCCGATGTGCGGTAGGTGGCGGATGTGCGGTAGGTGGCGGATGTGCGGTAGGTAGCGGATGTGCGGTAGGTTGCAGATGTGCGGTAGGTTGCAGATGTACGGTAGGTGGTGGATGAGCAGTAGGTTGTGGATGTGCGGTTGGTGGCGGATGTGCAGTAGGTGGCGGATGAGCAGTAGGCGGCGGATGAGCGGTAGGTGACGGATGTCTGGGCCAGGCCACTATACAATTGACGAACCTGTACTGTGCAACTCCGGGGCACAGCTAATCGACGGGCGGTACTGTGTGTCGCACCCCCACCGAACAGACACTGATGACCTACCCTAAGGAAAAACAATCAAAGTTAAAGTCCTGGACATCCCCTTTTAAGAACCAGCAACATTATAATCCACCACCATGACCTTAGAAAAAAGTTGTATCCATTTATTTAATGGACTTCTCTGGCTTTTACAAGTTAACAATTACTAGATCTTTCCCCAGAATGAATGGCTGATATCAGAGAGCAATAGACTGCATATTGCACAGGAAGCTTAGCCTCTTTAAAATCTAAACGAGAGATGAACCTGATAGACTGAAGGGGTTGGTAATATACGGTATGTTATTAACTACCCTATTACTACAAACTGTAGGTGAAAAAGTCCCAAAAGTAGCAAAAATACTGTAAAAGTGGCGTATTATTAGACTATACTTAGAAGACCTTTGTGCTGCGATTTGGTTTTGTAAGAATATCCATGAGATCCTACTTGTATGTTAATTAGGTTGTCAGTTTGATTGATTTCTTCAAGATTTGGAGGGATACCTGTAACCAGACCTGTAGGGGATGTGCATGAAATACACGAACCACTTTATATATTTATAACTGATGCATACATTATACATATCACATGTATCTAATTATATATGACATCACATATTTATATCCTTACGCCCAACATGTCTGAATACTGCATCCCACATAGGAGAAAGGTCTTGTAAGGTCTTTCCCCTGAAGACACCTTCTCCACCCCCTCCACATATTATACCATAAGCTGCCATGCAGAGTTAAGACTCGTGTACGTCTGCCACCTGCCCAGTAATGTTAATGGCACGCTCTCTTCTGCGAAAGTGGAAAAAGACAAATACTCGAGCTGCCTCCGCTGTGAGTGTAAGCGGCGCATGGTTCACATAGTAGACCCAACATCACAAGGACGCTAGAGACCATCTCTGGTCACTTCCGCTAAGGACCTCGGCTTGGGAGTTTCCAGCCGAAAGCATCCTAACAAACGCAGTTATCTACCGAACACTTCACATCCGATAAGGTCCACTGCCGGAAAATAAATGAAAAATAATAATCCAAACTTTTATACGACCCACATCTACGGAGACGGTAGAACAAAAGATTGCACTTGGCTTAGCCTTAATTATAATTCAATCTTCCCGACAGAAAATAATCTAGGAATGCTTCAATTTGCGATACGGTAACAACAGATTACAAGCCTACCTCTATGTTTCTCTCTCTGTCGGCGAGCGCTGGTGCCCGGCGCAGGTACGGCGTGGCAATCAATTTGTTCTGCAGACACAACGGCTTCCTTAGAATACTAATGAAAATGCATCCTTCCCTCTCCTTCGACTTGACTCCCCAGTGCCCAGGTCCTGACCAGTACGAAAAGGAGGAGAGAATATCCTCTAAGACACCTACTGGTACTAATCAACGGTATGCGTGTCACGGCATTGGATTAAAACCTTTACTACGAATCACTCTGAGCAGCTAAGCGTATGCAGGACAAGGTCAGCATTAAACACGTACACACACACACGCAAGAAGACTGGAGCGTACTGATTCATCTCTCGGGTCCATTGACTGGATTTTACCTCCGGGGATTGCAATTATATCTTAGGGGAAGGATCAAATGCATCGTAAAAAAAATAAAAAAAATAAATAATTGCGTTTTAAGGATTGTCGCCTGTGTTCCATTGCAAAAAAAAGCCACAAAAATACGCTGTTTTTTTTTTAAATTGGCTTCGTGTCGCTACACTTGGGTAACAACGGAATCGTCCGTGCGCGGTTTGTTATGCCGCTATAGCATTGAACAGCAGGTATCCTCTTTGTCCAGAGACGTCTGAGGCCAAGACACAAAAATCTGCCAAGCTATTCCCCTCCGCTGAGCAACTACTTCTATAAGGAGCACTCGGCCATGAAACATCTTATTAACCTTTTACGAGAAGGAGGAAGAGGAGGAAGAAAAAGAATTAAAAAAAGAGTTAACATCTAATAACAAACACAACGTTCCGTCCCGGATACTTCTGAGATGACACAAAAGCGGCGTGCGATACAAATCGGCGACACGGACGGAATACAAAAAGGTCACAAAATCATTAGAAAAAAAAACAAAAAACAAGAAAGAACTTTTTACGAGCCGGAGATGTTGACTACGCAGCGATTTGGCTGTTTGGTGACGCTATCACACATTTCGACTAATTCCAATGACAAGGATATAGATCAATGTCCATATCATCATATCCGCTCTCCACGGCTTGCTCACTGCACCGCACTTTAATCACCGACATCCAATATATAAGCAGCCGCAATGAGACATCATGAAAGGGACGACAATCAATAACGCAGCCATCGCCCTTGACACGGTGACATTGGATGGCGGCCATGTGTTAGGGGAGCCGCTTGCCCACCTGGCTCGTGACCTTGTCCTTTACTTGACCCGAAGCCTCTTGCAGGAGGCGGCAGACTCCTCCTTGCAGTCTCAGCAAGGTCGAATGGGTCAGCATGTCCCCATCTATAATCCGCCACCATTTGTCAGCGGGGAGGCTTGAAGGAGGCATGCTTGCTACAAGGAGAGAATGCCCAATTAGGCAGCTGTCACACAAAGCATTGGATGCAAAATTATCCCCTGTCAAAAGAAAGAGCAGCTGCGGGTGCCAATTACAACAATCTTTCCACCCTTTGGGTGCCGGAAACTGAACAGAAACAACAGGGGGGGATCTGTCACAACATGGCATTGAACTAGAGCAGTCGTGTTAAAAGGTCGAGGCCGTCCCCGGAGGGGCACTAGAAAGACACAATGACCCTCATGACCCCGTGTCCTTATGGAAGCACAAACATGACAATTACAGGGTTAAAAGCAGAACATTGGTTTAGCTAATGGACTGCTTAAATACCTGTCCATGCAGATTCCCAGTATGCCATCACGGGCCATTATGGGAAAGGTTCACCGGCCACATTACTGGCAGCGAAGTGATAATCCAGCGCATATACCAGTGACCTCAGCGGCATTCCATCCAAGAACAAGGTCAGGAAAGTAGGACATGTGCGATGATGGGGGGGCGAGAGAAAGGTAGCTCTGCACGGTCAGGCCTGCTGTACGAAGAAGTAGAAAAAGCGGATACCAGTAACACTATACAAAGATGCTCCACTTTCCGTGTGGATTTCCACTATGAATTGTTGACCGAAAGTAAACTTTACTGTTCTATCATTCTCATTGGGTAAGGTGACACAGCCGCGTACTGCACATCTGAGACAGACGGTCCAATTATTCTGATAAGGACGCATTCACACGTTCAGTATTTGGTCAGTATTTTGCATCGGTATTTGTAAGACAAAACCAGGAGTGGAACAATCAGAGGAAAAGTAGAATAGAAACACATCACCACTCTGAACGATGTGTGAACGTGGCCGTACACTATAATCACAGCAGCATCAGCTGTTCTCAGATGTGGAAAGAAAAAAAAAAAAAAAAGGTTCTCCACCTTCTCCATTCAGTCATCAGAGTGCGGTACGACTTTTCACGGACGGATTTGGTTTGATACCCAAGTCAAAATCAGACATGTCCCCACCCCCCTCCCACCCCCTGTGCGCCCGCCCGCTGTTCTTAAAATACTCACCCGACTCCCTCGCTGGCGCTGCTTCCTGTCCTGGCCGCACCTTCTACTGTATGAGCGGTCACGTGGGGCCGCTGATTACAGTCATGAATATACGGCTCCACCTCCCACAGAGGTGGAGCCGCATATTCATTACTGTAAATGAGCGGCCCCACGTGACCGCTGATACAGTAGAAGGTGCGGCCAGGACAGGAAGCAGCACCAGCGAGGGAGCCGGGTGAGTATTTTAAGAACAGCGGGCGGGCGCACAGGGGGTGGGAGGGGGGTGGGGACATGGATCTTTATTGTAAACACGAGAAACAAACAAAAAAAAGGAATATTCATATCTTCTCTACAGCAAACGCTGCTGCAGAGAAGATATGAATGGCGGCTTCAGCACCAGATGCAGGGGACAGCGCTAAACTTTAGCGCGGTCTCCTGCACGGTGCGCGTGGTACCCAGTGGGCACATGGGCGGCACACGTGTGCTGCACATGTGCCACAGAAACGCACGGGCATACGGACACAGATAATTCCGGTACCGATTTCTCTGGTACCGGAATTATCTGGACATGTGGGACTGCCCTTAAGTAGATCTCTTAGACCTGATGAGGCCGGTGACCATACTTGGATAATCCATATCAACATTGGCTGCGTAATCCTGAAATGAAAACGCTGGACTCATAAAAGGCTCATTTTTAATATGATACAGGGAAACTTTCAACATTTATTGGAAAGGTATTATAACTTGGACTTTAAAAATAAGTATACTGGCCTCATCAGGCATAAGAGATCTATTTATTAATTTATGCAGGATGTTTTGTCAAATCTGGTGACAGATTCCCCTGAAATACTATCAGTTGTTACACATTTCTCATAATTTTCAAATGTCAATTTCGTTCCATTCCCTTGATGGGGAAACTTACAGCAAAGCAAGAAACCGATCGCAATCACGTGTCTTGGTCAATAAATAAGTCAATGAACTCATCAGTCTAATGAGTGACACATCTGACACTTCTTGGCAAAGTCCTCTGAAGTAGGGAGGCAAAACAAGGAACTGGCATTAGGAGGAAACTTTCCGCTTACAGCGAGGAGATCCTGGAAAACTTTGGCTACGATAAGATACACAGACTATCATTTCCTCTTCCTGACAGCCAAGCTACATTCCCAGAGAGGCGCAGCCATTGTGGACGGATGTGATGAATTTCATCATTATCTATTAGGCTATGGACACATCTGGGGGTAACACTTAATTTTCATAATATGCAAGTATTTGCGGCTAAAAATCATTTTTGCGATTGGGTTTCATTAAAAATGTTGCATCGTTTAACTTTTATATACGGTGTATTGTACTGTTTATTACTGGCTGCAGAATGAGTTAACTGAGCATTCCTCAGCGAGCTCATTGAGGAAGGAGAGTTGGTAAACTCTATTACCTGTCTGTAAGAAGCTGCTTGAAAAACTTCCTTGAGGCTATGTGCACACGTCAGGTTTTTTTCCTGACAAAATCCGGAGAATTCTGGCAGAAAATCGCGTTTTTTTCCGCGCGGATTTTTCGCATTTTTTTCGCGTTTTTTGCGCGGATTTTTTGCGGATTTTTTTTTTTTCCCCTGAAAGTCATTTTGGCTTAGAAATCCGCAAAAAAAATGAGCATGTCCATTTTTTTTGCGGAATGCGTTTTTTTGGCGGAAAAAAACGCATCCATCTGAACAAAAAATCCGGAATGCATTCTAAATGATAGGATGCATATTTTTAGCGTTTTTGATGCGGAATTATAGCGTTTTTATAGCGAAATTCCGCAAAAAAAACGCTAAAAATCCGGACGTGTGCACATACCCTTAATGTGGTTTGTACTTCTAAATCATCAGAGAGGAAAGCAAATAAAATGACAAATTCCCCATCAGGAATGATCAATTTGCTGTTGAATTCTTAGTTGATCACTTTTGCAGCCAGGAATTGTCAGATAAACAAATACTCTTGGTGCACAATTTTAATTGCAAAAATGATTTTTTAGCCCCAAATACATGGATTTAATAATTAACAAAAGCCTCCAAAGTTTCTACATTAATATATCATGAGTTTCTGGAATTCCCTAATCCAGTCGAGTCCAATCCCCGGCTGTATTTTGCAGTCATTTTGTAAGGCGTACCACCGAGCATACACGGGTGTGAATGACCGCGCCGACTGGTCGACATAGCAGACGTCTGTTAAAATGATTTTTCACAATGTCTGACAGATGGTCCCCTTGAGACAGATGTCATATCGAGAGACACGACCGTTTGTCCAATGTGATAAGTGCTATTGTCCAAACGGAAAACAACTTGATCCCCAAAAATTGTGAAAAATCACGCCATGTATGACCGGCATAAACGCTGTGATAGACGATATAAAGAGGTCAACTGAATGAAGATACAACGTGTAAACGGAAGGAGTTAACATCACATATTATTCATAAAGTGGATGTTGCAGTACATTGCACAAGGTCGTTGCATGGTGGCTCAGTGGTTAGCACTGCAACCTTGCATCTCTGGAGTCCTAGGTTGAAAACCCCACCGAGGACAACATGTGTGAGGGGCTTGTATGTTCTCCCCGTGTTTCTGTGGACTTCTTCCCACACTCTAAAGACATACTGATAGGGAATTTAGCTTGTGAGCCCCAATGGGGACAGAGATAAGGTCTGTAAAGAGCTGCGGAATAAGATAGCGCTATATAAGTGAGTAAAATAAATAAATCTCAGCCTTTCATGGATGAAACTGGACTAAATATGTCACCTACTTGTAACCATTCTGTACTCTGGCCATCAGATGGGGCTCCACAAAAATGTAGAGACTTCTTAAAATGAGTTATAGCTAACTTATGTATCGTAATTGTTGGTCGAGCACAATCCACCACATGTGAAGGTATCTAATATGCTTTGGGTTTAAGAATAACACAACCTGGATTTTTGTTCTAGAATTCCATTATCGGAATATATATATTTTTTGCCATTGTCCCGATGAAGGAGTTTTCTGTTTTTAGAAAACCTTTGTTCACGGCACAAAACCATGCTTCATTCTCCCTCCTCAGGTCCAGCGCCGAGTCTCCAATACTGCATCGTTGTATGTTGTCTGATACGACGTCAGGGCCGCAGACACGGCGTCGGGGCCGCAGACACGACGTCGGGGCCCCAGACACGACGTCGGGGCCGCAGACACGGCGTCGGGGCCGCAGACACGACGTCGGGGCAGCAGACACGACGTCAGGGCCGCAGACACGACGTCAGGGCCGCAGACACGACGTCAGGACCGCAGACACGACGTCAGGGCCCCAGACACGACGTCAGGGCCCCAGACACGACGTCAGGGCCGCAGACACGACGTCAGGGCCCCAGACACGACGTCAGGGCCGCAGACACGACGTCAGGGCCGCAGACACGACGTCAGGACCGCAGACACGACGTCAGGATCGCAGACACGACGTCAGGGCCCCAGACACGACGTCAGGGCCGCAGACACGGCGTCGGGGCCGCAGACACGGCGTCGGGGCCGCAGACACGGCGTCGGGGCCGCAGACACGGCGTCGGGGCCCCAGACACGACGTCGGGGCCGCAGACACGACGTCAGGGCCCCAGACACGACGTCAGGGCCCCAGACACGACGTCCGGGCCGCAGACACGACGTCGGGGCCGCAGACACGACGTCGGGGCCGCAGACACGACGTCGGGGCCGCAGACACGACGTCGGGGCCGCAGACACGACGTCGGGGCCGCAGACACGACGTCGGGGCCGCAGACACGACGTCCGGGCCGCAGACACGACGTCAGGGCCGCAGACACGACGTCAGGGCCGCAGATACGACGTCAGGGCCGCAGACACGACGTCAGGGCCGCAGACACGACGTCAGGGCCGCAGACACGACGTCAGGGCCGCAGACACGACGTCAGGGCCGCAGACACGACGTCAGGGCCGCAGACACGACGTCAGGGCCGCAGACACGACGTCAGGGCCGCAGACACGACGTCAGGGCCGCAGACACGACGTCAGGGCCCCAGACACGACGTCAGGGCCCCAGACACGACGTCCGGGCCGCAGACACGACGTCGGGGCCGCAGACACGACGTCGGGGCCGCAGACACGACGTCGGGGCCCCAGACACGACGTCGGGGCCGCAGACACGACGTCAGGGCCGCAGACACGACGTCAGGGCCGCAGACACGACGTCGGGGCCGCAGACACGACGTCGGGGCCGCAGACACGACGTCAGGGCCGCAGACACTGCGTTAGGGCAGCAGACACGACGTCGGGGCCACAGATATCAGATCCGGGGAGTTTGAGGTATTTTTTTAGCCTAAAGTTAACCACCAGGAGACACAAGTTTTCTGAAATCGGAAAACCCAATTCATACTTTCTTGTCATTCACTACGGTATATGAAGTCTACCAAACAATCTTTCATATTTCTGATAGAAATTCACAATTTGAAGATCCATTTTGCAGAGGGCAGGGTAGTGCACCTATAGAGATTGGAACACCAGAAATAGTGTTCTTACCTCCAATATGGCACTAGGTCATCTGCTTCCTTGAGCCGCCACCTCAGCGGGAAGTAGCAGGCAATGGAACAATCAACCTGGCTCAGCTTCCCAGTGGGATAAAATGTCAGGATTTCATCATATTAAATCTTGTACCTTTGGGAAAATTTGAAGGCTAATATGTCTCAATTATGTTCTTCAACTGTACCACTAAGCAGAATATATCAGACTGAGTAGATTATGTTTCAACAGTCATAACATCCAGTGAATGTACTGGGAAGGAGTAATTGGACTGGTCAGATTATATTCAATTGTCACTCTCCTCAGCAATACAAGTCTTCTTGTAAAGGTCTAAATATCTCCCCAATAATCCAAGAATGCCTGGTACTATAGCGCAGCACCTTGCCTTAGATATAAAATATATTCTGCATGTGTGAAGCCGGGACAAGGACAAATTTCTGTTATGAATGGACCAATGTTCACACAGTAGTAAAGTTGGTGCGAGTCAATTTGCAGGACACGGTCAATCGGCCACGTCGGTAATCTGTGGCGAGCCTGGAGAACCGCCTCTAACCTTACATCATCATTGCAGTGTAAGGCACATGTGATGTAGTACCAAGCCGGCTAATTAATATTAGAGCCTTGGGTGCTGTCAGGTAACAGGTGGTCCTCAAGGCTCCCGTCCAGTGGCCAGAAATCACTGACATGGCTGATGGACTGGGTTCCACAAATCAATTTGCACCACCTCTACATGATAGTATATCTAACATATTTGAAGGATTCTAACTTGACTATACTTGCAGTGCTAAAGACAAGTGCCGCAAAATTCATACTCGGTGGGCGAAGTACCAGGAGTTCCTCCCCTTTGTGGACATTTGCCAAGTATATAAGTCCAGGCCATCACATCACAATTTCCGACAGCCTTGTATATCATAGCACTGCCCCACAAATAGGAGCCAAAAGGGAAGAGGATTTACATATAATAGGGTATTTCTCGGAAGCTTTTGGGATGAGGTTTAAAACAGGGCTGTGGAGTCGGTAAGCCAAACCTCCGACTCCTCAATTTCCCTTACTCCCAACTCCTAGGCCCTGACTCCGACCCCACAGCACTGCCTCACTACTGAGCATGTGCATAAAGTGCAGTACAGATTCATCTCAATTATGACTCCACAGCACGGCCTCACTACTGAGCATGTACATAAAGGGCAGCACAGATTCATCTCATCTACGACTCCACAGCACGGCCTCACTACTGACCATGTACATAAAGTGCAGCACAGATTCATCTCATCTATGACTCCACAGCGCTGCCTCACTACTGACCATGTACATAAAGTGCAGCACAGATTCATCTCATCTATGACTCCACAGCGCTGCCTCATTACTGAGCATGTACATAAAGTGCAGCACAGATTCATCTCAATTATGACTCCACAGCACGGCCTCACTACTGAGCATGTACATAAAGGGCAGCACAGATTCATCTCATCTACGACTCCACAGCACGGCCTCACTACTGACCATGTACATAAAGTGCAGCACAGATTCATCTCATCTATGACTCCACAGCGCTGCCTCACTACTGAGCATGTGCATAAAGTGCAGCACAGATTCATCTCATCTATGACTCCACAGCACTGTCTCACTACTGTGCATGTACATAAAGTGCAGCACAGATTCATCTCATCTACGACTCCACAGCACGGCCTCACTACTGACCATGTACATAAAGTGCAGCACAGATTCATCTCATCTATGACTCCACAGCGCTGCCTCACTACTGAGCATGTGCATAAAGTGCAGCACAGATTCATCTCATCTATGACTCCACAGCACTGTCTCACTACTGAGCATGTACATAAAGTGCAGCACAGATTCATCTCATCTACGACTCCACAGCACGGCCTCACTACTGAGCATGTACATAAAGTGCAGCACAGATTCATCTCATCTACGACTCCACAGCACTGGTCACTACTGAGCATGTACATAAAGGGCAGCACAGATTCATCTCATCTACGACTCCACAGCACTGGTCACTACTGAGCATGTACATAAAGTGCAGTATGGATTCATCTCATCTACCACTCCACAGCACGGCCTCACTACTGAGCATGCACATAAAGTGCAGCACAGATTCATCTCATCTACGACTCCACATGACATGTTTTATCTAATGTGCAATTGGGACTTTTCAAGCAATGCTCCCTGGGAGAAATTATGTAAATGAACTGAATTATGTAAATGATCTATCTAGTGCATCTGATAAGTACCGGTAGCTATCGTGTAAAGGTACCTTCACACATAACGATATTGTTAACGATATCGTTGCTATTTGTGACGTAGCAACGATATCGTTAATTAAATCGTTATGTGTGACAGCGACCAACGATCAGGCCCCTGCTGGGAGATCGTTGGTCGCTGAATAAAGTCCAGAACTTTATTTCGTCGCTGGACTCCCTGCTGACATCGCTGGATCGGCGTGTGTGACACCGATCCAGCGATGTCTTCACTGGTAACCAGGGTAAACATCGGGTAACTAAGCGCAGGGCCGCGCTTAGTAACCCGATGTTTACCCTGGTTACCATGCTAAAAGTAAAAAAAAAACAAACACTAGATACTTACCTACAGCTGTCTGTCCTCCAGCGCTGCGCTCTGCACTCCTCCTGTACTGGCTGTGAGCCGGAAAGCAGAGCGGTGACGTCACCGCTCTGCTTTCCGGCTCCCAGACAGTACAGGAGGAGAGCAGAGAAGCAGAGCGCAGCGCTGGAGGACAGACGGCTGTAGGTAAGTATGTACTGTTTGTTTTTTTTTACTTTTAGCATGGTAACCAGGGTAAACATCGGGTTACTAAGCGCGGCCCTGCGCTTAGTTACCCGATGTTTACCCTGGTTACCGGCATCGTTGGTCGCTGGAGAGCGGTCTGTGTGACAGCTCTCCAGCGACCAAACAGCGACGCTGCAGCGATTCGGATCGTTGTCGGTATCGCTGCAGCGTCGCTAAATGTGAAGGGGCCTTAAGTCAATGTCCAACCTTTGAAACATGACCAAGGATATCGGCCAATCTGTAGACAACACTGTTTCGGAATATTTACTCCTCATTAGTGATGAGCGGCTATGTTCGTTACTCGAGTTTCTCCAAGCATGCTCGGGTGGTCTCCGAATATTTCGGCATGCTCGAAGATTTAGTTTATGTCGACGCAGCTGCATGATTTGTGGCTGCTAGGCAGCTTGAAAACATGTGGGGATTCCCTAACAAACAGGTAACCCTCACATGTATTCAGGCTGTCTAGCAGCCGCAAATCATGCAGCTGCGTCGACAAACTAAATCTCCGAGCACGCCGAAATACTAGACCACCTGAGCATGCTCGGAGAAACTTGAGTAACGCGCATCCTCGCTCATCACTACTCCTCATCACTACAGGATAGGATTGTGGTTGGCTGCGTGAGATGCAGCTGTAGAAAGGTACCGATTCTTCTTTTGGAAATTCAGCTGGTGTCAGGAGTCATACTTGCTATGTTTCTTGGGACTCGTAAGCAAATTAGCATGCCTTCAAAGGGAAGAAAACGGTCTTGCTAACAGTCCAATACATTTTCTGCCAAATGGAAGAGATACCCCTGTCTTCATGGCAGAAGCATCAATTATTGTTTCAACAATTAATTATTGGTAAAATTGGCAGAATTATCTTTGGGTATACGACCACCATATAACAGAAGGAAGATCAAAAAGTCTAAAATGAAGACTCGGCTCTACAATGGGAGAAGATCCCTTTAAATAATTGAAATCCTTTCTATCTACTACAAAGCTGTTTTGAAGCAGTTTAGCTTTGTTCTTTACATGTGTTCTAATTAAGTACGAAATGACCTTGTCATCACACACAGCAGAAATCCTGGATTATGTCTTACAGCAGGGGGAAAAAAAATGGAAAAAAAAAAATAAGCACCTCGTTTACTGATGAGCGGAGAAGTTTTGGTTGGCTGGATGCTGTAGCAGTTTCACTGCATAATTTTTTGTGTGTTGAATGTCACAGGGCGGGTTAGCTTGACCTTGAGATGCATCAGCAACACAGCAAGGGTCGAGATGCCTGCAGGCGTCCTTGTACTGGATTTACAAGACAAAAACCTTCAAACTGGCTGAAGGACATCTTAAATCTCTTCAAAGGTTTTCTGAACTAATCTGGGCTGCTCTTAGCCGGATCTGTGCCAGTATGAAAGGCAAAATGAAAAACAAGGTCTTTGACGGGCATGTGGTCTCCTCTTAACCCTTTCGGGCTGTCATCATTTTCATTGTTGTGATACTCATTTTTACAAAATACCGATATAGAAAACCCCACACGTAACAACGCAACAAACCTAATCTATTCTCAGGAGGTATAGATTACAAGACAGCACCAAAGTTTATTCCGGTGATCAACACCTATGTGTCTCCCTGCTGATATATTGGGGTCGGACCTATAGTGTACGTAATACAATTAGTGAAGGGGTTTGGGGAAATAATTAGGAAAGCAATTAGTGACATTACTAAGGCATTAGCCACTATGCTTTTTTTTCATGAAAAGATATATTTTTCAGAATTAGTTAGAAAAGTGATGTAAGTGAAAGTCGCATGTAGTAGGAAGTTTCGATTACCATTGTGGCTGCTGGACCAGGGTGTTGCGAATTGTTTTGTACAACTCTAGTAAAGTCAAGAAAAGGTAATCCTATTTTAATATTAATAATATGGAATAAAATGGGCAGTTTCGGTCTACCAAGGAGAATGTTGGACAAACAAGCTGACTATCTAATGTGTATTGGGTTTGATGGAAGGAACATTGTGGAAAGGCATGTTGGACTATAACATGTCCAATCCTTTTATTCTTTTGAGAGATAAGCTGCTACCACAGGAGTCTTTCGGTGGCCTAAGGGGTTGTCTGGCACTGTGTGACGGTACCCTTAGAGTGACTGCAGACTTGTAGCCTTTGTGCCTGCAAACTTGTGAACCCTCTCATCGTGCACTCTGCAAGGATTCTCCAGGGTCAGTTGCGGGAGCGAGACCATGATTTGTATACTTCCAGACACATTTTGACTAGACGTGTCCGGACGTCAATAAACTTGCCTTGCACGTCTAGTTGGCACTTGACTGCATGTATTCAGTGCACACCTTGTGAGCAGTGACAAGTCTGCAGTCACATAGTGACTGTAGACTTGTAGCCTAAGGCCAGACAACCCCTTAAAGGGCCCCATACACAACAGATAAATGTTTACGTGAGAAGGATCCAGGAGGAGGGAAGGATCCAGCACACTGGTTTCCAAAGGTTGATCGTTTTGTTCTGCCTACAGATAAACTGCAGTTTGGCTTTTGCTCTCATAGAGACCACAGGAGCGATCGGAGCATACTTTTATATGGCGGAGTCAGGAGAGATGGCTGTTGATTGACAGCTATGTAATGTGTATGGGGGCCTAATTCAACTATCCTCACAGAGTAGACATTCACGCTCGAGCAAGTAGAGCATCCAAGTCTATGGGAGGAATAGCGGTCAGTCGAGAGAGCTTTCGGCTATTTATTGTGTATGGTCACCTTCACAGAGCAGGTCTCCGCTTTCACTTAAACAGGCACTCCCATCATGTAAGGCATAGCAGTGACCGTATGAGTGAAATTTACAGATCGATCCTGGTTTACACATGTTCTATTATTTCTGATACATTACTGGAAGCAACAAAAGGCAAAATAAAGGCAATATTAGAAATCAAGGCAACATCAGAAATATCGGTGGTGTCCTACAAACCCCATACCCTATAATAGTCGGTAGGGTTTCCGCTATGGTGGCAGTCATTACAAAATACCAGAGCTTGCTGCGCTATTTCATCAGGCATTTTTGTCAAAAACGATCGACTTACTAAAGAGAGACGTGAACATAACATAAAAAAGAAAACGTTAGATGAGTTGGGGTCTGACTGCCGGACCCCAGTCTAGGTTGTTTCTGTACCACCCATAGAGTTGTATGGAGGATATTGCTCATTATTGACTGCTGCTCCACACAACCGGTTTTGAGGGATGGAGGACTGATGCCCCCATTTGAGGGATTAGACACCCTACAAATCCAACATGGGTGATAAAGCTTATTGGTGGGAATATCTACTCAGGATGATGATCAGAGAAATTGGAGAATACTTTGATGTCAAATAAATACTATTATTTATTTATATAGCACCATTAATTCCATGGTGCTGTACATGAGAAAAGGGGTTACCTACAGGGTTATAGATAACGTTTACAGTAAACAAATTTACAATGACAGACTGGTGCAAAGGGGAGAGGACCCTGTCCTTGCGGACTTGCATTCCAAATAAAACAAAAGATAAATTGTTATTTAAGCAATTTCTTAATACACACAGGTACAATTTACAGACACCGGGGAAGACCGATCCGTTTATCTGAGTTAGAAAAAAAAAGGAATATTTCATTAATGGAAATGTAAACTAGGAATCTAAAAGAAATGATTATTCTGACCTTAGGGAATTCACCTTTAAATCTTCAGCTGGGGCTAATATTGACTTAGATTGCATCAAACAGATGGAAATAATGGGGCTGAGCGAATATAGAAAGTAAATAAGAAGGAATCCATTTCTGTAGCGGGGCGCTGATGGTATCGCTCACGTCTAGCATCAGCGACTCTGGTTATATTTGGTCAGAGCGGGCGAATTCCAGCTAGTGAGGCTCACGATGACAATGCCTCCAAGCATCTTTAGCGTATAGGTCACAGATGTCCTTGGGGGAAGACAGAAGAGGTGACAGGGAGACCAATACCTTCCAGAGCGATCAGATTCACTTGCCATGTACCACACAATCTATTTTGAACACCTCTGTATAGTTGGAAGTGGCGAAACAAAACGGCACAAGTCAGCATAATGGCACGCAAAAGGCACAGAAGTGACAGGGAACAAATCCGAATGTAGGTTTACCACTCTTGTATTAAATCGGAGCGGTAAGCACTGATGTAGACCTGAAGGAGCTTCTCCAAACCTGCCCAAATCCCCTTGTAGTAGCCAGACTTTGCGACCAGGTGATCGCTGCCTTTTAAAAAGGGTTGGTCGTGTTTAAAGGGAATCCGTCAGCAGGTTTTTGCTCTGTAATCTGAGAGCAGCACACTCTAGGGGCTGAGACCCTGATTCCAACGATTTGTCATTTACTAGGCTGCTTGAATAAAAATCAGTGTTTTATAATCAGGAAATTATCACTACAGGTCTCAGTGCCTCTTGGTCCAACCACACTTCCTCCCCTGATTGGCAGTCATAGAATAATTGTACGTAGTGTCCAAACTGTCCTGAAACGCAGCTGACGGGAATAGACAAAGAAGTATAATTTCAGACCCGATGACATTTTTCTTTCACCTTTTCCCCAGGTAACTACTCAGATGACGGGTCGCTTCCTTTTCAGAAAATAGATGTGATCAGTCTTTGTTAAAAGACGCGACTATCTAACACGACAACCAATCTTGTAGATTGTGAGCCCTCGCGGGCAGGGTCCTCTCTCCTCCTGTACCAGTTGTGACTTGTATTGTTCAAGATTATTGTACTTGTTTTATTAGGTATGCCCCTCCTCACATGTAAAGCGCCATGGAATAAATGGCGCTATCATAATAAATAATAATAATAATAACCTGATAAAAAGATAGGAAACTCTGCCATAGGTCACCAATCAAGGCAATGATATCTATGGCCTAAAGGTAGGTGCAATACAATACCTGCACATATGAGAAATGATCCAACGGATCTATGGATGAATCTAATGTAAGGCCCGTACACATGCATTAAGCGTCGCGGCCTTGTCCAAAAACAAACTGCTGTTGAGGTACATACTTAGAAAGCGGCTAATAGCAACGTGCAAAGCCTCGGAGGATGCGCAGCCCCCAACCGATACTGTTAAAAATAACTTTGCTGATGTACACACCGGGTGGAGAAATAACCTTACAAAGTACCTGAGAATAACTGGTCAGGAAAGCTAATACTGAGCTGACCCTCTCCAGGGGCATATTATCTCCCCGGAACACTAATGTATGACTGAAATATCAGCCTCCCAACTAGTATGAGGGTTTGTGGTAATATTATAATTAAACGGCTATTTCAGTTACCATATGTAAAGCGACCCTCTGGTTTGAATGACGTCTAACAGATCGTGAAGAAATATTAGGACTTCAGCACTGATGGGACATGCAAAAGTCAGGTTACAAGGTCCTTCAAGGTAATGAATTTATTCCAGGTTGATCACGTTAATTCTATAGAAATCTACTCACTGTTTCCAGAGCCTCCAAAAATATCACCACAAAAGAAGAAGAAAATTAGGAGCAGTGGGGAATTCTCACCTTTGATGTTTATGGCCCCATATCTACAGGGGCATAACTACAGTACAGGGGTTGCAATTAACAAGTGCTTTTCACAAAATTAGAATATCATCAAAAAGTTAATTTATTTCAGTTCTTCAATGCAAAAAGTGAAACTCACACATTATATACAGTCATTACAAACAGAGTGATCTATTTCAAGTGTTTATTTCTGTTAATGTTGATGATTATGGCTTACAGCCAATGAAAACTTAAAAGTCATTATCTCAGTAAATTAGAATAATTAACTAAAACAACCTGCAAAGGCTTCCTAAGCGTTTAAAAAGTTCCCTTCGTCTGTTTCAGTAGACTCCACAATCATGGGGAAGACTGCTGACCTGACAGATATCCAGAAGGCAGTCATTGACACACTCCACAAGGAGGGTAAGCCACAAAAGGTCATTGCTAAAGAAGCCGGCTGCTCACAGAGTGTTGTATCCAAGCATATTAATGGAAAGTTGAGTGGAAGGAAAAAGTGTGGTAGAAAAAGGTGCACAAGCAACTGGGATAACTACAGCCTTGAAAGGATTGTTAAGAAAAGGTCATTCAAAATTTGGGGGAGATTCACAAGGAGTGGACTGCTGCTGGAGTCATTGCTTCAAGAGCCACCACACACAGACGTATCCAGGACATGGGCTACAAGTGTCGCATTCCTTGTGTCAAGCCACTCATGACCAGTAGACAACGCCAGAAGCGTCTTACCTGGAACAAGGAGAAAAGAACTGGACTGTTGCTCAGTGGTCCAAGGTGTTGTTTCCAGATGAAAGTAAATTTTGCATTTCATTTGTAAATCAAGGTCCCAGAGTCTGGAGGAAGAGTAGAAACAATCCAAGCAGCTTGAGGTCTCGTGTGAAGTTTCCACAATCAGTGATGGTTTGGGGAGCCATGTCATCTGCTGGTGTAGGTCCACAGTGCTTTATCAAGACCAAAGTCAGTGCAGCCATCAACCAGGAAATTTTAGAGCACTTCATGCTTCCCTCTGCCGACAAGCTTTTTGGGAAATAGAAATTTCATTCTCCAGCAGGACTTGGCACCTGTCCACACTGCCAAAAGTACCAATACCTGGTTTACAAACAACAATATCACTGTGCTTGATTGGCCAGCAATCTCCCATGACCTTAACCCCATAGAGTATATATGGGGTATTGTCAAGAGAAAGATGAGACCCCGGACCTAACAATGCAGATGAGCTGAAGGCTGCTATCAAAGCAACCTGGGCTTCCATAGCACCTCAGCAGTGTCACAGGCTGATCGCCTCCATGCCACGCCGCATTGATGCAGTAATTGATGCAAAAGGAGCCACGACCAAGTATTGAGTGCATTTACTGAACATATATTTCAGTAGGCCCACATTTTGGATTTTAAAATCATTTTTCAAGCTGGGGTTATAAAGTATTCTAATTTACTGAGATAATGACTTTCGAGTTTTCAATGGCTGTAAGCCATAATCATCAACATTAACAGAAATAAACACTTGAAATAGATCACTCTATTTGTAATGACTCTATATAATATGAGTTTCTCTTTTTGTATTGAAGAACTGAAATAAATTAACTTTTTGATGATATTCTAATTTTGTGAGAAGCACCTGTACATCAGAAGCTGAGGGGGGTGTAAGAGATATCTTTGTCCCATATGAGAAGAACAGTGTTATTAGAGAGCTATAATAGTTGGGGGCCCTGTTGGAAATTTTGCATTGAAGTCCACAAGCATCAAGTTACGCCGCTGCATATTGATGCCATACTACAGTTCCGCACAACCTGGAGTTTGTGTAAAAGAGTAACGTCGGCCATCTACATGAGATAGCTCTCTGCTGGACAAACAGGGGGCCAATATAGTTGGTGCGAATCAATTCTCAAGACCCAGTGCACCAGTCAGGATAGTAACTTGTGGCCTCTAGACTGGAAGTACAAACCACCTCTTAGCTGACATCGACCACCGCTCTTCTATTGATTAGCAAACTTATCGCGCCAGGCAGGCCAATCAAGAAACATGAACGCTGTCAGACAAGAGGCGGTTCTGTCATGGCCGAAGGTCTTGGTCCTGCAAATTGATTCTTACTTCTTACCAACTGTAGCCAATGGTTATGTCTTCTGACTCCCCTACACGAGTGCTCAGCTTGGTCAAGGGTTCATGTGTATTTATCGGGTAGGGAGTGGAATGCCAAACTCCTTTGCCAGTGACTTATCTCTCCTCAAAGCAAAAGGATCGGGCTCTGATATACAGATGACATTGGGAGAAAGTCATGAGGCCCTCATAAACATCAGACGGCCAAAATCAGAGAGTTCGTGTGACTTTCATACAACGGCTATTGACAGCCGTAATACAATAAATATTAATATAAATATAATCATAATAATAAAAAAATCTTTATTTTTTAAATTAAAGGTATATATCAGCTGGTACCGTTGGATAGGAAATAAACATACAATTGGTGGAAGTTCTAGTGGAAATTGTATCTGTTGGATAAATCTGCTAATGTTAATATTAATATCGCATTTATAAATACTTTCGAAGAATCACATTAACAGAAGCAAGAAATCAAGAATCCATTGAAGGACATTTGAAATCTAAGAGCTTAGAGCTTCTGCCGAGGTCACTTCAGGAGACTTGTTTGGTCTATGTACCATAGACTAGGGGCTTACACACAATTCCTTGTAATAGGAGATTAAAAGCAAAATATCTGTTGGAAAACAAAGCTTCTTTATGGTCCATTAAGGCTGGTAGGCAGTTAAATGACTGTCGATTTGCTACATGCCAGCTGATCTGCAGTCATGTAACGTCCCTCAGTCATGTAACGTCCCGCAGTCATGTAACGTCCCGCAGTCATGTAACGTCCCGCAGTCATGTAACGTCCCGCAGTCATGTAACGTCCCGCAGTCATGTAACGTCCCGCAGTCATGTAACGTCCCGCAGTCATGTAACGTCCCGCAGTCATGTAACGTCCCGCAGTCATGTAACGTCCCGCTTGGCTATCCTGACCGCACTTCCATGCACACAGAACGATTGTTAATGCGATCATTCTGTGAACATAAACCATCATCTTCTCAGCAGCACATCCCCCGATTACACAGGACGATGCTGTCGACAAGGACAACAATGATTTTTAATCTTGCTTAAAAATAATTTCACCCAGTAAACAAGCATTTTTTGCTCATTCAATGAGTGTTTAGACAGGCCAATAATAGGGAAATGAGCATAGCTTGGATGATCGGCCAGGGTAAATGGGCACATACTGGTGAAGTCTTTATCTATATTTTCCCTGTGTATGTACAGGCTGCATGTAGAACTTGGTCTGGACATTACATTTTGTTTTATAGGAACATCACTAAATTCCAGGCCCCATAACATGTTGGGGGATGTTTGGAAAATCTACAATATGCAAATTGCTTCTTCAGAGAGAAAGAGGACTTGAACTCTATAGCGCCACCTGTCGGAAGCAGCGATCCTACAAGTCATTATTGACTCTTTAAAGAGTCTTGCAATATAACCTTGGGATAAAAGCCAAATCAGTATCTCAATTTACAGACATGGTGTTTCGAGCTATTGGACCTCATCAGTGCAAAGTATGAGATCTGATTTGGCTAGGTGACAGGAGAGTCTCCTTAAATCTACACTGTTTATGGAGACTTTACAAACATTCCGCAACATGTTATGGGGACAGGGACCTCACAACTCCCTCCAGAGATTACGTGGAGGGAATGGGGGGAGAAGGATCAGCATGTTAGAATTCAATCAGCTGATGATTTTTCTCTATGGGAGAGACGCTGCTGCAGAGGAGTCTGGAGGGAATAGAGGAGTCTGGAGGTGACAAAAGAGTTTACAGGGGACAGGGGAGTACGGAGGGGACAGGGGAGTCTACAGGAGACTGGAGAGTCTGGAGGGGACAGAGGAGTCTGCAGGGTACAGAGGAGTCTGGAGCGGACAAAGGAGTCTGGAGTGGACAGAGGAGTATGGAGGAGACAGAGGACTATGGAGGGAACAGAGGAGTCTGCAGGAGAAAGAGGAGTCTGGAGGGGACAGCAGAGTCTGGAGGAGACAGGAGCCTGGAGGGGACAGGGGAGTATGGAGGAGACAGCAGAGTCTGGCAGAGGCTCATAGAGAACACATGCGCTTTTGGTCGAGCATAAAGTTCCTGTGCATTTAATATATTGGTCTAATCAGAGAGGAAGAGAACTAGAACTCTAGTGCCACCTATTGGAAGTTAGCGATCCTACAAGTCAATGTTGACCCTTTAACGAGCCTTGTCACATGACTTAGGATAAAAGCCAAAACCAGAATCTCAATTTGCAGACACTGTGTTTCGGGTACTGCCCCTCGTCAGTGCAAAGCGGAGATCTGATTTGGCTGTGAGAGGCGTCCGACCGATATCCAAGAAGTATCGTTTCACCTTGCGGAGATTGACATGCTAAGCATGCCGAGATGAGGAGATTTAAAGCCGCAATGCTCCTCTGGGAAATATGCTAATTATGTACATTGTCTCTTCAGAGAGGAAGGGAGCTAGAACTCTAGTGCCACCTATTGGAAGGTAGCAATCCTGCAAGTCAATGTTGACCCTTTAACGAGCCTTGCCACATGACTTAGGATAATAGCCAAACCAGAATCTCAAATTATATTCATATTTCCCAGAGGAGCATTGCGGCTTTAAGTCTCCTCATCTCGGCATGCTTAGCATGTCAATCTCCGCAAGGAGAAACGATACTTCTTGGATTATTTTGGTCTGACACACAAAAATACGCATGCATGTTTTTGTTTTTTTGTAAACTCTGTGCGCTCTTGGCACTCCACAGCCAGGCTAAAGGTCAGGAGAAGATTTTTTTATGTAACTAAAGTGATACTAGTGACCGCCAAAAAAAGCCAAACCGTTAAAAGGCAAACAAGTGCAGGAAGCTGTGCTGTGAGAATGACCTACACACAGCTACATCTATTTCATCACTAGGAAAAGGGAAAAGTCAAAATGAAGAAAGAGGTCAAGAGCCGTCTTATTACATGTTGTCACCTCTATACATATGTTGTAAACTTCTGGGAGTTGAAGGAAAACAGCAAAACAAGGATGTGCTAAAAAAACAAAAAACAAAGAGCAATATTGAAACACAATCTTATACTAATAGTATTCAAATATAGTTATAAAAGTGTCAAAGCAACAACAATCCAGATAGCCAATATCCACTACAGAGATTGTACTACACACACCACCATCACTGCCAGCGGGGCACCACAACACAACATGGACACTAGTCTCTCCTTAGATAAGGATCTCAGAGTAAAAATCATAAGTGGAGTCCTCCTATTTCATGCTGAAATCCTGGGAGCAACTTCATTTAAAAAGAAAGATTCCACAAGTTCTTTAATCACGTATGATAAGGGTTGTTATTCCCATTCTGCTTTGTCTGAAACCTACAAGTAGAGAGCATTACAGAATATGCAAAAGAGGCAGAGAGCAGTTCAGTGCTTGAAATACACAGAGAGCAATACAGTGCACATAGCACTGGGAGAGAGAAATTTAGTATATGCAGTACAGGTAGAGAGCAGTACTGTACATGTGTACATGTAGTACAGGTATAGGGCAGTACAGTACATGTAGAGCAGGTAGAGAGCGGTACGGTACATGTAGTACAGGTAGAGAGCAGTACTGTACATGTAGTACAGGTAGAGAGCAGTACTGTACATGTAGCACAGGCATAGGGCAGTACAGTACATGTAGAGCAGGTAGAGAGCGGTACAGTACATATAGTACAGGTAGAGAGCGGTACAGTACATGTAGTACAGAGAGCGGTAAAGTACATGTAGTACAGGTGGAGAGCTGTACAGTACATGTAGAGCAGGTATAGGGCTGTACAGTACATGTAGTACAGGTAGAGAGCGGTACAGTACATGTAGAGCAGGTAGAGAGCGGTACAGTACATGTAGTACAGGTAGAGAGTGGTACAGTACATGTAGAGCAGGTAGAGAGCAGTACAGTACATGTAGTACAGGTAAAGAGCAGTACAGTACATGTAGTACAGGTAGAGAGCGGTACAGTACATGCAGAGCAGGTAGAGAGCAGTACAGTACATGTAGTACAGGTAAAGAGCGGTACAGTACATGTAGTACAGGTAGAGAGCGGTACAGTACATGTAGAGCAGGTAGAGAGCGGTACGGTACATGTAGTACAGGTAGAGGGCAGTACTGTACAAGTAGCACAGGTATAGGGCAGTACAGTACATGTAGAGGAGGTAGAGAGCGGTAAAGTACATGTAGTACAGGTAGAGAGCGGTACAGTACATGTAGTACAGGTAGAGAGCGGTACAGTACATGTAGAGCAGGTAGAGAGCGGTACAGTACATGTAGTACAGGTAGAGAGTGGTACAGTACATGTAGAGCAGGTAGAGAGCGGTACAGTACATGTAGTACAGGTAAAGAGCGGTACAGTACATGTAGTACAGGTAGAGAGCGGTACAGTACATGTAGTACAGGTAGAGAGCGGTACAGTACATGTAGTACAGGTAGAGAGCGGTACAGTACATGTAGTACAGGTAGAGAGCGGTACAGTACATGTAGTACAGGTAGAGAGCGTACATGTAGTACAGGTAGAGAGCGGTACAGTACATGTAGTACAGGTAGAGAGCGGTACAGTACATGTAGTACAGGTAGAGAGCGGTACAGTACATGTAGAGCAGGTAGAGAGCGGTACAGTACATGTAGTACAGGTAGAGAGCGGTACAGTACATGTAGTACAGGTAGAGAGCGGTACAGTACATGTAGAGCAGGTAGAGCGGTACAGTACATGTACAGTGGCTCAGATGGAGAGAAGAGCACATATAGCAGCACAGTACATGTAGTACAAGTAGAGAGCGGTACAGTACATGTAGAGCAGGTAGAGAGGTACAGTACATGTACAGTGGCTCAGATGGAGAGAAGAGCACATATAGCAGCACAGTACATGTAGTACAAGTAGAGAGCGGTACAGTACATGTAGAGCAGGTAGAGAGCGGTACAGTACATGTAGTACAGGTAGAGAGTGGTACAGTACATGTAGAGCAGGTAGAGAGCAGTACAGTACATGTAGTACAGGTAAAGAGCAGTACAGTACATGTAGTACAGGTAGAGAGCGGTACAGTACATGCAGAGCAGGTAGAGAGCAGTACAGTACATGTAGTACAGGTAAAGAGCGGTACAGTACATGTAGTACAGGTAGAGAGCGGTACAGTACATGTAGAGCAGGTAGAGAGCGGTACGGTACATGTAGTACAGGTAGAGGGCAGTACTGTACAAGTAGCACAGGTATAGGGCAGTACAGTACATGTAGAGGAGGTAGAGAGCGGTAAAGTACATGTAGTACAGGTAGAGAGCGGTACAGTACATGTAGTACAGGTAGAGAGCGGTACAGTACATGTAGAGCAGGTAGAGAGCGGTACAGTACATGTAGTACAGGTAGAGAGTGGTACAGTACATGTAGAGCAGGTAGAGAGCGGTACAGTACATGTAGTACAGGTAAAGAGCGGTACAGTACATGTAGTACAGGTAGAGAGCGGTACAGTACATGTAGTACAGGTAGAGAGCGGTACAGTACATGTAGTACAGGTAGAGAGCGGTACAGTACATGTAGTACAGGTAGAGAGCGGTACAGTACATGTAGTACAGGTAGAGAGCGTACATGTAGTACAGGTAGAGAGCGGTACAGTACATGTAGTACAGGTAGAGAGCGGTACAGTACATGTAGTACAGGTAGAGAGCGGTACAGTACATGTAGAGCAGGTAGAGAGCGGTACAGTACATGTAGTACAGGTAGAGAGCGGTACAGTACATGTAGTACAGGTAGAGAGCGGTACAGTACATGTAGAGCAGGTAGAGCGGTACAGTACATGTACAGTGGCTCAGATGGAGAGAAGAGCACATATAGCAGCACAGTACATGTAGTACAAGTAGAGAGCGGTACAGTACATGTAGAGCAGGTAGAGAGGTACAGTACATGTACAGTGGCTCAGATGGAGAGAAGAGCACATATAGCAGCACAGTACATGTAGTACAAGTAGAGAGCGGTACAGTACATGTAGAGCAGGTAGAGAGGTACAGTACATGTACAGTGGCTCAGATGGAGAGAAGAGCACATATAGCAGCACAGTACATGTAGTACAAGTAGAGAGCGGTACAGTACATGTAGAGCAGGTAGAGAGGTACAGTACATGTACAGTGGCTCAGATGGAGAGGAGCAGAGCACATATAGCAGCACTGTACATGCAGCACCGTCCTCAGCAGCACGGTACATGTAGTACTGCAGTGTGATATACGCACTAGTACTAAGCAGTTGAGCACAAGCTGTACAGTGAGAGAATAGAACGGACACAGGTTGCAGTGCGGTTCTGGCTGAACCCTGCCAAGGAATTGTGCTTTCCTGCACTTACTGCTTGGTGTAATTATTGCAGGTCATTCATGTAGACATTTGACATTTTGTGCAGCAGGCGGCCACATGTGCAACCTGCAAGAACCTTTATCTGAAGACAGATTAGTAACCCACAGTCTAGACACCTACAGGAGTAGATGTCTAAAAGGAAGCAAATAATCTCGTTAGCTGTAGGAAATGGTAAATCAGGCAAACGCCACTGTCTGTGGCCACAGGACAAAGACATGAACAATATCTCTGCACAGTCATCAGCACTGTGATACCGAATGGTCGAAAATACATCAAATAGTGTTACATGTTGTTGGCTGAATTGTCATAATCAGGTAAGTTGTGAGGTAAATGATTAGTATCTGAACATTACTGGACACTATACATATATGTGCACATCTACTTAAGAGACACCATGTAATGCTTCAATTCCACTGCAGAGGCGCTGCGGGGAAAATGAGAATTTGCTGCCAGGTTTCCCTGCAGATTACAGCTCAAGTTGCTTGCCATAAGCTTATCTGATGAAACTTTCCAGCACAAAAAAAAATGCAATTTTTTCCATGTGTAGATAACACTTTGGTAGAAAAGTCTGTTCTAAGTGCCAATCAACGAATGTCCTTCGATTTCAATAACTGCGTTTACATTGCAAACTGGATAATAACTTTGAAGGGTATAGGCAACTTTGGGGCAATTTTTTCCTATATTTTGGGCTAGAATAATTTTTTCATTAGGCTTCATTCAGACGGCTCATTTATTTGGTTTTGCTGTTTTTTTGTACTTACAGGGGCGTGGCACCACTTTCTGAGCCAGGCATTTCATCTATCGGAGCTTCCCAAGGACAGGTGTCTGCACAGTTGGGCCACTCATTCAAGTCTATGGGCCCGTGAAAAAAAAAAAAAAAAATCACTGACCGCACACATTGTCATCCGGTACAATCTGTGTACTGAGTTTTATTTTTCCCTTTGAGAAAATCAATGATGGTATACACTGACACAGTGACCACATACTGACGAAAATCGGAAAAAAATGTTGTGTGATGTTCTGCAGCCTGCATGTATTTAAATGCATGTAAGGCTGCAGATTGCAATTCAGTGTGAAATTCGTCCATCAAGTTCAATGACAGCTTGATTGATAATATTTTTGTACAATAAAATAAAGAAATTAAATTTAGCCCAAACACGTTCTTCGTCTTTAAAACACAAGTACATCCAAAGCCAAAAGTGACCTGTGTGAAAAAAAAAGAAAAAAAAAAAAGAAAAGAATCAAGCTAGAATTATCCGATATTTCAATTACCAATATAGGAGATAAACCAGGAAATACTGAGTGAACAGCCGAATCTAGAACAAAAGAGATCCTTCTATATTCGGCAGAGGAAGAAAACCAAAAACAACTTTTTTTCTTTAATCTGTACATTATCAGGTTGTTTTATATAAACACAAGCATGTGAAGCAGAAGAATGGAAAGCACAGTGATAAGCAGGTCATTGTGACCAGTCAGGCTGTTCTTCTAAATAAATAACAAAAGACAAAAGTATGGAACCAGAAGCCGTTTGAATACCTCCATAATATGTTTTTGTAAAGTCGGTTAAGTAGCTGCAAAAAGTTAACATGAACCCGGCAAAGTCACGACAGGAAAAAGTTAACCAGAACCCTCAACCTGAGTCCCATGTAAGATGCCCCTTGACACCCATCAGGTGTATGGCACTTATATTTTTTAAAGGGAGATTGCTATAGATGAATGGATCTTTTGAAATTCATGCAGATGTAAATATTGGAAAGCTTGTAATTGCTCACAAAATACATGTGCTGAAGAGGAGAAAGTCAATCTCACTAACCATAAGAGCTTACACTCTACAGGAGAGAGAGGACCCTGCTGACCATAAGAGCTTACACTCTACAGTAGAGAGAGGACCCCACTGACCATAAGAGCTTACACTCTACAGGAGAGAGAGGACCCTGCTGACCATAAGAGCTTACACTCTACAGGGGAGAGAGGACCCCGCTGACCATAAGAGCTTACACTCTACAGGAGAGAGAGGACCCCACTGACCATAAGAGCTTACACTCTACAGTAGAGAGAGGACCCCACTGACCATAAGAGCTTACACTCTACAGGAGAGAGAGGACCCCACTGACCATAAGAGCTTACACTCTACAGTAGAGAGAGGACCCCACTGACCATAAGAGCTTACACTCTACAGAAGAGAGAGGACCCCACTGACCATAAGAGCTTACACTCTACAGGAGAGAGAGGACCCCACTGACCATAAGAGCTTACACTCTACAGGAGAGAGAGGACCCCACTGACCATAAGAGCTTACACTCTACAGTAGAGAGAGGACCCCACTGACCATAAGAGCTTACACTCTACAGAAGAGAGAGGACCCTACTGACCAGAAGAGCTTACACTCTACAGGAGGGAGAGGACCCCACTGACCATAAGAGCTTACACTCTACAGTAGAGAGAGGACCCCACTGATCATAAGAGCTTACACTCTACAGGAGAGAGAGGACCCCGCTGACCATAAGAGCTTACACTCTACAGTAGAGAAAGGACCCCGCTGAACATAAGAACTTACACTCTACAGGAGAGAGAGAGGACCCCGCTGACCATAAGAGCTTACACTCTACAGTAGAGAGAGGACCCCACTGATCATAAGAGCTTATACTCTACAGTAGAGAGAGGACCCCACTGATCATAAGAGCTTACACTCTACAGGAGAGAGAGGACCCCGCTGACCATAAGAGCTTACACTCTACAGGAGAGAGAGGACCCCACTGACCATAAGAGCTTACACTCTACAGGAGAGAGAGGACCCCGCTGACCATAAGAGCTTACACTCTACAGGAGAGAGAGGACCCCACTGACCATAAGAGATTACACTCTACAGTAGAGAGAGGACCCCACTGATCATAAGAGCTTACACTCTACAGTAGAGAGAGGACCCCACTGATCATAAGAGCTTACACTCTACAGTAGAGAGAGGACCCCACTGATCATAAGAGCTTACACTCTACAGTAGAGAGAGGACCCCACTGATCATAAGACCTTACACTCTACAGGAGAGAGAGGACCCCACTGACCATAAGAGATTACACTCTACAGGAGAGAGAGGACCCTGCTGATCATAAGAGCTTACACTCTACAGAAGAGAGAGAGGACCCTACTGACCAGAAGAGCTTACACTCTACAGAAGAGAGAGGACCCTACTGACCAGAAGAGCTTACACTCTACAGGAGAGAGAGGACCCCGCTGACCATAAGAGCTTACACTCTACAGGAGAGAGAGAGGACCCCGCTGACCATAAGAGCTTACACTCTACAGTAGAGAGAGGACCCCACTGATCATAAGAGCTTACACTCTACAGGAGAGAGAGGACCCCGCTGACCATAAGAGCTTACACTCTACAGAAGAGAGAGGACCCTACTGACCAGAAGAGCTTACACTCTACAGGAGAGAGAGGACCCCGCTGACCATAAGAGCTTACACTTTACAGGAGAGAGAGAGGACCCCGCTGACCATAAGAGCTTACACTCTACAGATGAGAGAGAGAGGACCCCGCTGACCATAAGAGCTTACACTCTACAGAAGAGAGAAGACCCCACTGCCCATAAGAGCTTACACTCTACAGGAGAGAGGACCCCGCTGACCATAAGAGCTTACACTCTACAGGGGAGAGAGGACCCCACTGACCATAAGAGCTTACACTCTACAGAAGAGAGAAGACCCCACTGACCATAAGAGCTTACACTCTACAGGAGAGAGAGGACCCCGCTGACCATAAGAGCTTACACTCTACAGGAGAGAACCCCGCTATTCATAAGAGCTTACACTCTACAGGAGAGAGAGGACCCCGCTGACCATAAGAGCTTACACTCTACAGGAGAAGACCCCACTGACCATAAGAGCTTACACTCTACAGGAGAGAAAGAGGACCCCGCTGACCATAAGAGCTTACACTCTACAGAAGAGAGAAGACCCCACTGCCCATAAGAGCTTACACTCTACAGAAGAGAGAGAGGACCCCACTGACCATAAGAGCTTACACTCTACAGGAGAGAGAGGACCCTGCTGACCATAAGAGCTTACACTATAGAAGAGAGAGAGGACCCCGCTGACCATAAGAGCTTACACTATAGAAGAGAGAGAGGACCCCGCTGACCATAAGAGCTTACACTCTACAGATGAGAGAGAGAGGACCCCGCTGACCATAAGAGCTTACACTCTACAGAAGAGAGAAGACCCCACTGCCCATAAGAGCTTACACTCTACAGGAGAGAGAGAGGACCCCACTGACCATAAGAGCTTACACTCTACAGGAGAGAGAGGACCCCGCTGACCATAAGAGCTTACACTATAGAAGAGAGAGAGGACCCCGCTGACCATAAGAGCTTACACTCTACAGATGAGAGAGGACCCCGCTGACCATAAGAGCTTACACTCTACAGAAGAGAGAAGACCCCACTGTCCATAAGAGCTTACACTCTACAGTAGAGAGAGGACCCCACTGATCATAAGAGCTTACACTCTACAGTAGAGAGAGGACCCCACTGATCATAAGACCTTACACTCTACAGGAGAGAGAGGACCCCACTGACCATAAGAGATTACACTCTACAGGAGAGAGAGGACCCTGCTGATCATAAGAGCTTACACTCTACAGAAGAGAGAGAGGACCCTACTGACCAGAAGAGCTTACACTCTACAGAAGAGAGAGGACCCTACTGACCAGAAGAGCTTACACTCTACAGGAGAGAGAGGACCCCGCTGACCATAAGAGCTTACACTCTACAGGAGAGAGAAGACCCCACTGCCCATAAGAGCTTACACTCTACAGGAGAGAGAGAGAGGACCCCACTGACCATAAGAGCTTACACTCTACAGGAGAGAGAGGACCCCGCTGACCATAAGAGCTTACACTATAGAAGAGAGAGAGGACCCCACTGATCATAAGAGCTTACATTCCACAGGAGAGAGACTGACCCAATGACTCTGCACATGAAAGCAACTCGACTGTACAAACCGTGCTTCACTTGGAACCACTGATCTGTGATGGTTCAGGTACTGACCACCAGTGTACAACAGTGTACATTGATCCACTAGATGTCATAGCAGCAGGGCATTATGGGGACGCAAAATGACGTTAGCCGACTCTCTGATGCTTCAAGCCGTGAATCGAATATCAAAGTGTTCGAATTTGCGTCAAACTGTGAATTTCCGGAAATTCTACTCAAACTTGATCCCCAGGAAATAACTTGCCTGTCCCTTTCGACCAATGGCTTGCATCTACTTTGTAATCTTTGTACCATGGTCAGTCAAGTAGCTTACTGAGACCATCTTATATCTGTAAGAGGTCAGCATCTTCCTCAATTCTAGCCATTGCCATGAAAATTTCGGACCATAATTGGAAGGCATTTAGTGGAAGGGGCACAACATTTTTTTTGCTCTGGTAAAAAAATAATGTAATAATCGTAGTGCTATTCTTACACTAGGAAGATTTGGAGTAACTGATAAAACTGTTGGAATAACTAGCCCATACATGAATATTTGTCTTGGGCGAGGTCTTCTTGATGTGGCCCCCAGTCAGTTTTGTCTGGTTCCATCTATTAGGAATTGTAATAGGGAACAAGAAGAGTCCAGCAACAAAGCAAGAAAAAAAAAATCAAAGAGCTAATATAAAACAAGATTAAAGAATGAGCTGCTAATAAAATTTACCTAAATGCAAGGAAATTTTTCCGGAGTTTCTCAGAAATGGTGATACACGAGATGTTCTTGATCATGGGCCAAGGATTATTGCAGACCTCCTTTCACGGATCCCATTAAGTTAGCATTTACTCTGTCTGAAATGGTTACAATGCATTCGACCGTACAACACATGCGGTCCATAAAATCCTGCAGACACCGCATTAAAAATGAGCTAAAAGGTGACTTAAAAAAATAATAAAATCAGAATATATTTGTAGTTCAAAATGAGATTCTACATTAAAAAATATTAATCTCGCACAATCAGTTATTGGCAAAACACTATGAGGTTCTGATTTCAGAGACAGCATGGGCTATTTAATCTGGCATTAGTTACATTTATCTAATTGCAATCACACAAGTTTTCTTGTTATCACACAAGGGAGCAAGAAATCTTCTTAACTGGAAGTGCAGGTGACATTGATCCGGTCACAGAAGACATACCACCCTTGGATAGAACAGCAGACACCTTGGATAAGAATTGCCATAATTACTTTTAGTTACAGGACTCAACATTGTTCAAACCTGACTCCAAGGTCACCGTGAGGGGAAACGGCAGCAACAAATAGTTGAAGGACAATACTAAAGGGCACAGGTATTGACACAAACACATATGTATGCAAAATATGAAGTCAAAACTGGGCAAGTCCCAGAAAGCCTAGACATTTACCAATGAAACCCATTTTTTTAGTTGCGGTCCTTAGATTTCTAGATTAACCGACCATTAAAAATGGCAAGTAGGCCCATTGCAAGGTCTAAAGTGCTCCTTTATTGTTACCACCAGTGATAATATATGAAATCATGTCCTGATAATAAGTGCCAGACTGAAGAACATTGAGCACACCAGAGGATTTTATTGTGAGGGCCCACCTTTCTCTCCCATATAAAAGCCTAAAAGCCCCATAGCAGCTGCTAGGTTTACACTATGAACTCTCCTTTAGGACAAGCTAGGGCCCCACGGAGGATTCTCTGGTGGGCCTGTCCAACCCTGCTGATATACACACATGGAGGACTATCAGCCGCTAACTTGCGGCAGGAAAACTCAATCACTCACTGTCCATCCGAATAGATCCAACTGGTGACAAACCTTCACTCCAAACTGGCTACTGCCTTCTGAAATGGGCATTTCGAGCTTGGTTAAAAGAACACATGATGCAGGCAGTAAAGACAAACACTTTGGGGGAAAATTAATCAATCAAGAGTGGCTTTCCCCATGACAGTCTTGATCAAAAGACCTTCGGAGTAAGATGTGCCAAAGTGAACGCCTCTTGATAAGTTTGGTGCATCTTTGGGCTGTAGAGGGACCCCAACTGAAATCTCTTCGACAATTTTTGGCATAAATTATACTAAATATGTTGACTCATAGCCCACATTCCTCTACTTTTTAGGAAAGGGGGGCAGCCCTAAAAATACAAAATCATTGTTGCACAATTGTGAGCTGAGCAAAAAAATAAAGATTTTTACAAATAATTTTTTATAAAAGTGACAAAATGCCTTCCATTAATTCCATCAGATTTTCTTTCATTTGAAAAGGATCAGTTTTTGTTTTCTTACTGGATCAGTTTCAAGTGAAACAAAACTGATGGAAATTTATCAGATCCATTTTCTATAGACTTCATGGTTAAAAAAATGGATCCAACTGAAATAAATAATTTTTTTAGCTGGACATCAAAATTGTGTTGACAGATTGCTGCTGGATCCGTTCTAACTGATGATTGCTGGACATGTGAACAAAGCCAATGAAAGGCAAAACCAAATTACGGTAAATTGTATGTTGTTTCCCTTAAGACGGCTGCAGTCAATGAATATTATAAAGGTGAGTTTACACTGCACGGTGCGCAGTGTAGACAGTTTGGTAAAATTGGTGACTTATCCAGTTAGATAGGTGGGAGAGCCGACTCTCAGTACTCTTGCCAATCAGCTTATTAAAGTGGTTGGGGTGCCCGACTTCATTGTCTACACAGGTCTGTACTGCACACCGCAAAATATTTAGTACCATAAGTGCCTGGTATCACAATTTGCTACAGCGTTGTCCTTTCATAAAAGAGCCACAGGGCACTTTAAACAGCTGACAGAGGGGACGCCAAGAGCTACAGGGGTTGTCTGACCTTAGGATACAAGCCTCCAGGCACACTATATGACTGTAGACTTGTGAATCCTCGCAGTGTGTGAACTGCGCGCTGTGAGGATTCTCCAGTGGTGGTGCCAGGAGCAGAAGAATGAAAAAAGTATGCGATTTCAATTCTTCTGGCAACATTCCAACTAGACTGTATCTGGCCTTGAAAAAATACACTGCACGTTTAGTTGACACATGACCGCGTGCGTGCAAATCACATACTTGTGGTCACGCACCGAGAGCCGCAGAATCCTCACAGTGCACGTGATGTGAGGCTTCAGAAGTCTGCATAAGGAGACTGCAGACTTGTAGAGTAAGGCCAGACAATCTTTTTAAAGCCCCCAATAAACATTAAACAGAAATTGTTCGAACCTGACAATTTCAGCGATCATCTAACGTGGGCTCCCAACTCTTCGTGGACAGAAAATGTTGGGGAAGAGCGGGGTCCGGCCTGTAAAATTTCAACAGCTGATCCTTTTGTTTGATATTAGCCATCGTCAGAGATGTTGAGCCGAACGTCCCTCTATATAGCTATCTAATGTGTAAGATCAGCTTTAGAACACCTTACTAACCCAATATTAATGGCTTACCAGTGGCGGAAATATCGTTGGTGTCACCAGTGAAGCCCAAGAGCTAAGGGGGGCCAGTTCCATGCCAAAAACAGGTGGAATTGTGCATTATGGTGAGCTTTTGGATTGCAAAGGGCCCATATAATGTTTTTGCACAGGGGCCCTTTTCTGTTGATGTCCGCCAGTGTTGCTTACCCTAACGAGCGATTCGAATGCGCCATGTTCTACCATTAACAAAATCTCTTCATTTTTCAGCAGGTAACTTGATATAGTCTTAAAAACACACATAAAAGTGAATCACAATAAACAGGAAACCAGAAGCACGCAGTTCTTTGTTGGCCGACTCCTTATTGCCTGTCACAAACGGCTTCAGACATGCAATAAGTAATTTATTAACAGGTTTCATAAGGGAGGGGGAAAAAAAGCTTGAAACATTTCCATCGCCAACAGATCAACAGCTTTTACTGAATACTTAATGACCGGGCTTCCTCCTCGAGTAATTGAGTTTCATTATTCATTTATCAGCAGGATGGCTCCAGAAACATCTTTGTACTATGAAGTCTGAAAACGCTCTGCAGTTATCTCAAGTCAAAGCTCCATCCGATCATCGGCCTGTATTTATATCCAGTCTTGTGGGGAGCAGAGGCGAATTGTACATCGTGATGTCTAGAGCCACAATTCGCACTTTTGTAACGAAAACTGGGAACATTACACGGATGGGGCAAAGAGTAGCAGTATTAAAAAAAAAAAGGAATGAGAACATACTGAAAGTTCTGTGTGGTGGAAGGTCGTAACCGGCGGACCTTCAATACACTGTCGTAGAAGGTCGAATGTGTAGACAGTGCCTTGAAGGCTTGGAATAAAATTCAGCCCTGGTTTAGAAAAGGATATGAGGACACATCGGCATGCAGATACTAACACTGCTGCCAACCCAATAACGAAGCAAAATAGCACAGCTCAACCAGTGACTGTAACCCACAACTATTTTATTAAAAGCCGAGTTGAAAGGTTGTCTGAGGCCAAGCATCCAATCTTGGCTCTAAGTGCCTTCTGGCAAAAGCCAGAGTTTACAGCTCTCCGACACGGACCTTCCTCCATTATAATGGGTGGTTGGGGTTAATCCAAGATAAAGTACTCCCAGTGTCCAAAGGCAGAGGGGCCTGAAAATAATCATACCATGACATCACCGAGAGTAACACAGAATGTTCTGCATTTACGTGGATATCTGATAAGCCCACAATATTATCGGGAAATTCATATAAGCGCAAACTTTCACAGCTGGTAATTGTCAGAACTATCCTGACACAAAGGCACCACAATCCGGCTTGTATAAGAAGGCCAAAATCTCTATCCCTATAAAAAAATAAAATAATTAGTGCTGACTGCTGACCAGTCACAGTGGTCACATAACAGTGTCAGGACATCAATGCTGCAGCAGCAAATGGAGACCGGATGGAAAAGGGAACCATTATAACAGGAGTAATGGGGAATTGGAAACCTTAATATGAATATGGTTTTAATTTTTTGTAATTATTTTTTCCATTATCCGCTGTTTTTCACAAACATTTGCTGACTTTATCCCTTTTAAAAGTGTTTATAAATAGGCTTCTTCTGTATCTTTTGTTTGGTGTTAACCAAAGTAGTCAATTTGGAGTAATAAAGCTGATTCCTTTGGTCACCCAGTCACTCACCTTTATATTATGCAACCTGCTCAATCATCTTTCTCTTTAGAAATCAGTTTTATCATAATGTCATAGTCACGGCTCCTGCCTATACAGAGATATGAATGTTCACATCACAGCCGGCTAGCAATGCGCACTGCTCCACCTAAGAGTTAATATTAGGAATCTGCAATTGAATTCCAAAGTGGATCTGCCACCAGATTTCAGTATTCAAATTGTATATATTACTAAATACTGTAGATCTCTTACACCTGACGAGACTGGTGTACTTATATTTAAAGTCCATGGCAAAATAGCTTACGGTAATAACCCAGATATTAAATATGAGCATGTCTTGAGTTCAGCTATAGAATGAATTCGCTTATGAGTCCAAGAATATTTAGTCTTTGCCCACCCAGTCTGACATCTGCAGCTTGTACTGAGCAGGGCGAGATCACAGCAGGGATGGAGGGACACTGAGGAAGAATCAATCAGGCTAGGTGGGTGGATATTGAGTTACATTTTCATAAAGGATTATACAAGGTTTCTGATATGGATTTTCAAAGTAAATTAGGCATTATTAATCGGGTCTCAGAAATCTATGTAATTTTTATTGCTCAATCTGGAGACTGCTCCACTTTTAAAAGTGTGTTGTATTTAGGGCCAAAAGCCCCCAATCATCGACATGGTCCCCCAAAAACTGCTCAAATCAACCCGTCATACTCAAGTGCAGATACAATCTTTATTCTGCTTTACAGTATCTGAAAACCTGTGATCTAGTTAATCTATTAAAGAGAGGAATTATTGCCATTGCTATATATGATTTATAATGAATGGTATTATTTCGTTTTGGCGCACTGTGTACTAAATTCCCATGCGACCTCCCCTCCCTGTCCACACAAGAAGCAGTGTTACTTAAGAGACCGCTATCATTGAAGAAATATTGTTTCATATTCTGTAAAGAACCCTTCCCACGCAGAAGATAATGTCGTTCTATTATTGTGAAAAGAGTGAACGCCTCCGTTCACAAACTGTTCTATAGTGAAAAACTGCATAGGCTTTACTAACAACAAAAAGTGCAAAGTGCCAACTACCCTATGCCAACAAAGACAATGTCATCAGGAGAAAAAAGCATGACAGCTCGAGGCCACTACATACAATTGCAAAATATACGGGAATATTTTAATTGCTGAAAAACAAAATTATCCTACATAATAATGTATACGCCCTACATGTGCAAAACACCGTTGAATTTTCTTATGATTTGTATCGGGACTTTTTGGTTTAATATCCAGGTTTTATTAAATAAATAGTAGTATTATATTACCACAGACAAAATGTATGCCATCTTGGACAACTTTCTTCAGTTTGTCCCTGGACGGAAATAGAGTAGCTGAAAACGTTTCTACGTAGTCACGCTCCTTTTCTTAACCGTGCCCCATGCCTTGCCCAGTCTCCCTGGAAGCACCCAGGAGATTTGCCAGCACATCTTGAAGTCCTTAATGTTAGATCAATGAGACCCCGGGACTTTCATGCAAACAGCAAAATGAATCGGCATCCTCGTCAACACACAGACCTGGCAAGGTTAAGGATTCGTCTGCAGAACCAATCTACTTTGGCTTTCTAGGCGATGTACCGGTGAAAATAAAATGAAGCGGTAGCATAGCTCGTTAGAAACAATGTGACCATTGATCATTCCAGTTCCTGAGGTCAAAGACCCCTTTACGGATTGAATTCAAGGGACTGTGTCAGCACAGAATGGACATTCAACCCAAGTACAGGCGCTTGGTGCATTATGGCGTGGTCAAACATTTAGGTTCACCTTCCCACCTACTTGTTTTCCCTCTGTCTCCACCATTACACCACCCTTCTTCTTTGGTGCACAGCTCTAACTTTAAAGAGCCACAAAAAGACAGTGATAGATGGAGTAGATGGGGGGTCTGTCAACAAAGAATGACTGTTGAAGCCAAGTACAGGCGGTCGGTGCAGCCTTGGCATGGCCAAGCACGTAAGTACACCTTTCCACCTAATTGTTTTCCCTCTATCTCCACCCAACTGCTTATTTTCTGATTGACAGCTCTGGATTTATAGTGCCTGTAGTTATTTTGATCAGTCATTCGGACTACCTTTATAGTAAGCCAAACTTTCCTATGTCAGCTGACAAACGAGTGTGTATGGAGTCCTCACATCTTGAGACCCTGAGGACACATGATGTTTGGGGAGATAAGGATCAGGCAACTCTTCTGTTCAGGAGATGAAGGTCATGCAACTCTTCTGTTCAGGAGATGAGGGTCAGCCAGCAATTCAGGTCAGGACATAGGTCACCATCAGAGCTGTGTACTATAGACATTCTCCGCTCTACCCATTGAAAACACAGGATCGTTTGGCCAACAGTTATCGAAGGTGTGTGTAGCCTTACATCCTCGTCATCAATAGGTGTATACTCAGAATGTGGGACGTCTTATTCGTCCTTCCCGCCAACAGGATCTTCTTTTATACAAATATATGATCTATAATTACATCCTTTAAAGCAGGGGTCCCCAACTCCAGTCCTCAAGGCCCACCAACATGTCATGTTTTCAGGATTTCCTTAGTCTTGCCCAGGTAATAATTGCATCACCTGTGCAATGCAAAGGAAATCCTGAAAACATGACCTGTTGGTGGGCCTTGAGGACTGGAGTTGGGGACCCCTGCTTTAAAGGAAGCCAATTATCCTATTAGTCTGACCACAAATTTGTTTTAGAAGAACATGCTCGGTGTTGTAGTCCTACCACTGCCCACGGTGAACAGAGCAGAAGATATTGCTGCGGCATGCCATAATATGAGCATGAAATGGCCATAGAGCAACAAGCCCATGAACTCCTCAGTACACCACTTTTCTGGACAAATACAATGAGGGAGTCATAATCTGTAACACTCGGCAAATAAGCAATTAATATTTCAAGTTAAAACAATAGAAAGCAAAAAAAAATCTTAAGATCAACGACTTTTGTTTGTAAGTTATGGAAACGCTGAAACAATTTGCTCCTGGCAAGGTTGATAAAATATATCCAAAGCTTTAGCAGAAAATGTTACTTGGCAAGGAGAAGAGCGCAGAGATTTCAAGGTCTCGCTGAAACTCTTTCAAAATGTAAAATTGCCTCTATAGACTGAGACCGATCTTAGCACTGACCTTCACATACCGGCACCTACGTCCTTCACATAAATAACATTACAGGAGATAACCAAAAGGGAGAACTTCACCCCAGAAATGACTTTATGCAAAGTAAATTATAATGAGCTCTAGGTGGGAGGAAAATGCCGGATCTGTGCAGCTCATGGATTTAAAAACAAAGAAAAGAAAAAAAACTGTTGGTTTTTCAATGTATGTCATGGTAACATAGTAACATAGTTAGTAAGGCCAAAAAAAGACATTTGTCCATCCAGTTCAGCCTATATTCCATCATAATAAATCCCCAGATCTACGTCCTTCTACAGAACCTAATAATTGTATGATACAATATTGTTCTGCTCCAGGAAGACATCCAGGCCTCTCTTGAACCCCTCGACTGAGTTCGCCATCACCACCTCCTCAGGCAAGCAATTCCAGATTCTCACTGCCCTAACAGTAAAGAATCCTCTTCTATGTTGGTGGAAAAACCTTCTCTCCTCCAGACGCAAAGAATGCCCCCTTGTGCCCGTCACCTTCCTTGGTATAAACAGATCCTCAGCGAGATATTTGTGTTGTCCCTTTATATACTTATACATGGTTATTAGATCGCCCCTCAGTCGTCTTTTTTCTAGACTAAATAATCCTAATTTCGCTAATCTATCTGGGTATTGTAGTTCTCCCATCCCCTTTATTAATTTTGTTGCCCTCCTTTGTACTCTCTCTAGTTCCATTATATCCTTCCTGAGCACCGATGCCCAAAACTGGACACAGTACTCCATGTGTGGTCTAACTAGGGATAATAATAATAATAATAATAATAATAATTTTATTTATATAGCGCCAACATATTCCGCAGCGCTTTACAAATTATAGAGGGGACTTGTACAGACAATAGACATTACAGCATAACAGAAATACAGTTCAAAACAGATACCAGGAGGAGTGAGGGCCCTGCTCGCAAGCTTACAAACTATGGGATTTGTACAGAGGCAGTATAATGCTCTCATCATGTGTATCCAGACCTCTTTTAATGCACCCCATGATCCTGTTTACTGTTTATGGTAATAGCCATAAAGCTCTGTAGGTCTATTATATATCTCCGATATAATACTGCCACATGATAGCATGCGGAAACACCATATGGCAGCATAAGGAGTGCTTTAGACTAATGTCAGCAGTACACCACCGCATCAGCATAGTCGGCCAACTGTCTACTGTCATGGGGGTCTCCACTCATCTGTCAGATTGTGTTATGGTGGAGATAAAGATTCAGCAGGTCCGATTTTAGACTGCCCATAATTTTGTTTTCTAATTGATAAGCCGCCGCCAAAAGTGTCTCGCAGCTGCTCTCTCATATGAAAAATAGAGGGAACAGAAGATAAAGCTGCTGGCCGAACCATCGTTTGGCCGACGACACCTAAGAGTCCTTTAAAGGGTTGTCCAGGCTTGGGACTCAAGTCACGTAGAGTGACTGCAGACTTGTGAATCCTCACATCGTGCACAGTTTGCGCTTTTAGGATTCTTCAGTGCCGAGGGTAAGACCGAGCAGTTCTGTGACTGCAAGTACGCCACTTTCACACTAGACTTGTCCAGCCTTGCTTGGTTCACTTGCTTGAGTGGGGTCGCATGTATGCAAATCAATGCAAACCAGTCAGAGAATCCTCAAAGTGCGCACTGTGAGAATTTACAAGTCTGCAGTCACATAGGATGACTGTAGACTTGATCCACAAGCCTGGACAACCACTTTAAGACGACTTATGAAGGTTGATTAAATACTTGCTTTAGGCCGGAAAGTCAGTCGTCATCATACATGTTCTCCTGTTGCCCCAGGTACAATATTGCAGGGCCCTTTTGATTTCTGGTCTCTAGTAGGGATGAACTACACAAAGGCCCGTTTTACATATTCGACATTCATGGTTTGAAGACGGTTTATGATGTTCAGGCCGGCCATGCGTCTCCAGACCCAAACTTACGGTACCTGCCTCATATATTTATATGTATATGAGGTTGTTCAGTTCGGAACAGGAGACCCATAATTGTGCCTGAGCATTGCAATGTGCACTCGGGCCGTGAATGTTCGATGTGTGAAACCGGACTTAGTCTAATTCTTTCCTACAAGTGAGCAGAAATACACATGAGGCTGATGAGTTTGGGTCAGCAGAACTATTTCCAGTCCACAAATTGTGGTCCATTCTCAGACTATGAATGTCGAACAATTAAATTGCCCTAAGTCCGTGTGGGTGGTGGAAGATAACAGACTACAGTTTTGCACAAACCACTACATTTGGCTACGTTCACATTAGCGTTGTGCGGCGCAGCGTCAGGCGCAGCCGCAGCGATGCATGCGTCATGTGCCCCTATATTTAACATGGGGGGGTGCATGGACATGAGTTGTCTTGCGTTTTGTGATGCATGCGTCATTTTGGCGCAACTGTCAGGGCGCAGAGGACGCTGCATGATGCAGTTTTTTCTGCGCCAAAAATCATGCAAAAAATGAACGCATGCGTCACAAAACACTGCGTTGTGCATGCGTTTTTCATGTCTTGTGCGTTGCGTCGCCGACGCTGTGCTGCACAACGCAAATGTGAACGTAGCCTTACCTAGAGCGGAATTGAAACCATAATATGGAAAACTTCTAAAGGATTTCCCATCACAATAATAAGACAGGCCATAAACATCTGAGTACAGTGATTACCTGTTAAGACTACTGTGCCCATGCCATAAGAGTAAAGTCTGGTCTACCCAACGATATCGGTGGGACAGGATGACTATCTTATCTGTGTAGGGGCCTCCCGACTGTCGCCTCCACCGATGAAGTCAGGAATTGTTCTCATGGGAGATAAACCACTAGGAATTGTCTGGACACACCCAAATACGAAAAAATGCACGCCCGGCCCAACAGAGAGGATCAGTCCCTGTCCATTACAGCAAATAGCAGATAAGAAAACAAGTCCTCGCTGTCTGAGAGGGTCACAGAACTTGGACTCCTACCGATAAGACATTACTTGCATATTCTATTGCTATGCCATCAATGTCTACGATGAGAAAAGCCTGTTAGCATGCTTCCGGCAAAAATGGTTGCAAAATTCCTCAAAGTACTTTAGGTATTTTTACACACACATTAGGTCATTTTATTAGTAAGACTTGAATATACTGTTACTTTGTGTACAGCGATATCTTAATCGTTTGTGTTTCTATATAATCCTTCATACACAGATTTTTCCAGACATGAAGACCTTACTATGTTTGGCATGGGTCATATGTCTGCAGAAAAAGCAATAATTACCGGGTCGTGGAACAGAGGTCAGGTTACTCCCTTATCGCACATTCTCCCATGACCTCCAGAACTGGAAAAATATTAGAGGTGGAAAGCTAACCTCTATTATCCTCCAATAACCTTTCCAATCTGGAAGGTCACACGGGCAGAGGTAAACAGTCTGTGTGCGAAACAAATGTTACTGGACCTTTATAAAAGCAACAAAAGGAAAAGAAAACAACTGGCTGCATCCCATATCAAATAATCCTACAACGCACAGAGTACTCTGCCTATAAAACCCAACATGTCATATCGGGCCATGTAGGTTATTCACAAAAATGATCCAAACTGAGCAATATTTAGTGAGAAGGAATCCTCTGGTTGTCCGAAATTGCCACATGCATTTTTTTCTAGGAAAGTTGAGGAACAGACAATATGGCGGACATTACAGCTTCCACCGGAGTGGTCACTTAGCATTTTTAGCTTATTATGAACCCAAAACTTTTGCATAACTAGACAGATTTACCGTCCATAAGCCAGGGAAACCCGAGTCATAGCTAAGCTTTCCTTCAACAAAAAATAAATTACCGTAATTTCACTACTGTAGCGCAACTGCTATCACGCCAGTGCAGGAGGTGGACCCGCTGACGCCAGCCCCTATTTCACATGGATGTGCGTCGTAGAACACAAATTCAGGTGAAATGTATTGTGGCGCAGGGTCTTGCCAGCTCCCTGCACTGCAATACATGCTGCCGGGCCAACCACTGGCCGTTTTGGCATTGACGGGTGGCGCATGGCAGCGACGTCATGCACCACACTACAAAACATGCTGCCAGCCAATCAGTGGCCAGCTTGACAGTGACGGGCGGCGCATGGCAGTGACGTCATGCCTTGCAGTGCATAACATGCTGCCGGCCAATTACATGCCGGCTTGACGGTCATCGACTTCACAGTGACAGGCGGCACATGGCAGTAATATTATGTGGTGGCCTTGTCAGCTGCCGACTTCTGTGCCGACTGTAGAAGAGGACGCTGCACATCGTAGAAACAGGAAGGTAAGAAATTATTTCTTTCATTTTTTTTTAATGTGTTGGATAAGAACAAAAGACATTATACTAGGAAGAGGCCTAGGATGGGGGGACATTGTTAAAGAATGGGGAAAAGAATGGGGGACATTGTTATAGGATGGGGCCGGCCCTGGATGGGGAACATTATTACTGGGAGGGGACCAGAATGGGACATTATTAAAGGAATGCTCCAGGATGGGGGGACATTATTACATCGGAGGGCATACACACATGTCTTGAGAGGAATAGCAGGGAAACTATACATTTTCCCATAACAAAATATTACACACACGGCTAAAAAAAAGTGCAAATCTAATTTTGAGTTTATAAATTGCCCATTAAATAGCCATTGTACTTTCCGACAGCCGGATCTTAAGAAATAAACAGATAATCTGTAAATTACTTTAATTAAAAAAATATTTAATTGTATAGTCCAAGGAAAAAAAAAACACTCCAAGGTGTCAATCACCAGGTGTAATCCATCGATAGCAGCAGAGACCTTGAGACGGATTACAGGGAGCTAGGACAGGTCTTTGCAGTTTGACAGGCAGGAGAGAAGGATCGGAGGGAGAAACAGGCATAATAGGTGGGTTTTCTACTCAGGGTAGGCAAGCTATTGGTCAATGGCAGGAGCAATGCATGCTGTGAAGTGAGGGGAGGATGATGCAGCACCTATAGTGCTGGTAGAATGTTTTACCCGTATGGGGAACAAGGGCAGGAAGACAAATGTTTTTTTGTGTAAAAGGGCAGATTCACTTTAAGTACCGTAATTATCCAATAAATCTGTTATAGAAAGTAAACCTTCCCTGTAATTCAAGATATCTCCAGACATCTGCGCCTACTTCCTACGATCAGATTTACGGGAACATATTGCTCAGCACGAGTTCCGTACAAACGTCAGCACAATAACCAAGAACCTCATAAAAGCCTCTGGCCGAGGTTACTCTGAGGTAACAGATGTCAGCGTTGTTTTAGAGCGCGCCATATACCGAACAACGCCTCGCTGTGAACAATAAGTATGGGGCAAGGGGTACAAGCAAAGTCAATGGTGTGTTTTCCAAAGAGGTGTGCCTGCTTATATCCAGCACGGCAGAGAAGGAAAGGAAAAAAATCCCTCGTCTGATGTTCACCGTCAACATATTTTTTTTTCCCTTCGTTGCCAAGTCAATCACACGTCCTTGAGACTGTGTTAATATTAGACAACACGGCCTGACCTCCGCCTGACATTAAACCGGAGAACAACCTTGAACTGTAAATGAACTACAAACCTCATCCTCCGCAGCTTTTTCTCTCATCAAAGTAGTATTAAATTGCGAGAGAGAACTCAACTCTAACTTTACAAAGTCCCACTTAATGGGATGCGTAAGCAGAAGTGAAGGCACGTCCTGTGAGGTGACGGCGGTATAGACTAAAGGACAAGCAAAGAGAGATGATCCGTAATAACAGCGCTGGGAAATCATAATACTATAACGTTATCTGGAACGTAAACACCCCTATACATATACGCACATCCAAAACACATCTAGGAAAGTCCAAAGTTACATCTAACCAATACACATAGATATCTGCTGACTAACTTTTTTGGTACTCTTCTTATTGGAATATACAACAGCTGCAGACTTATGCTGTAGAGGGACTATCTTGATCAGACCGCAGATGGCGATGTGTCAAATGTCCTACCTTATTTATGTGGTTCCTCTCTAGAGTGTCCTGTCGGTCAGGTTGTGATAATGCAGATAATGGTTACCCCAACAGTTAAAGGGAATCTGTCAGCAGGTTTTTGCCACCTAATCTGAGAGTGGAATAATGTAGAGACAGAGACCCCGATTCCAGCAATATGTCACTTGCTGGCTGCTTACTGTAGTTTTAATAAAATTAGTGTTTTATCAGAGGGATATTATCACTTAAGGACTAGTAAACCTGCTGCCAGGTAGTCCTCTATATTCATGATGTCTGTGTAACCCCGCCTCCACCACTGATTGGCAACTTTCTTACTATGTACACAGAAAGCGGCCAATCAGTGGTGGGGGCGGGGTTATATAGAGCTCAGTGTTCAGAGAACTGCTAGATCTGAGGCAGATAAAACAGTGATTTTATCAAAATAACAGCAAGCAGCCCAGTAAGTGACACCGGACAGGAATACGGGTTCCTGCCCCTACAAGATGGGGTAGCTAAACCTGGTGACAGATTCCCTATTCCCCTAAAATGTCTAAGTGAAAATTCAGCTGAAAGCCTAAATCTACAATAGTTTTCTCTTGATTGATTGGGAATTCTTATTGTCTTGCTCCCAAAAAAAAAAATAAAAAATCAAGATAGAAAACTGCTGCAGTAAATCTGATTTTTGTAATACAATAGTGCGAGCAAATTAATAAAAATGTCAGATAGTTAATACTCCACATGCATATGGCTAGAAACTGGCGTACAATGTAAGCTGTGAGCCTAACAGCAACAAACATAGAACATACGAGATAACAGCAGTATTAAAGGGCGCTCTCAAGCTCAGAAATGGGTATAATCGCCAAGTGCTTGTAACAACAAGCAACTGTGCAAATAACCCCTTATTAAAAATCCTCTCCATTGTCAAGAACGGAGGGAGTCTTAATTTTGTAGCGTACAGCTCATTAGCTAGGCTGCAGTCTCAGGGTGACTGGTTATAGATACTCATACTATGTGAAAATTGGGGGCTCGAAAAAGAAATGGTGGCCATTGAAGTTGAGCGGATCACTTTGCACAATTTCAGTCCACGATCCATATTAGTGCTTTCTGGCCACAAACAGGACGTCTGACATAACCGAACCTGATGTCCCACAGGGTAAGGAAATTCATGTCCACGGCCAGAGAGCACTAACCTGGTCCGCTGACCGGGGTTGTGCAATGTGAACCGCTCATCTTTAGTTCCCATAAAAATTTCCAAAAAATAAAAATGAAAGAAGTTTCATAGTCATCAATAGAAAATAATCCATAGGTTAGGAGTTTAGACACCTTCAAAACCTTCTAAACCCATTGTGGCCCAGGCTTTGGTACAATACACCCAAACTCTTCTTTCCGAAAATGTATTTTGCGTACAATGACTTTTTAATAAATAAATAAAACCAGTATTTTGCTGAGATTATATAATTCTGCACAGACCAACAACATGGACTCAACTACCCTCATAAAAATGACAAAGGACGCTTCACGTGTCAACATGGTAGATTCCTTTGCCCTTTACTCCAAGCAAGTCATTCAGCTTGAAAAATGGCAGAAGAGCAAGAGGACTGTGGGAAATCTACTTAATTGTCACACGGCGAAGACACTCCTGCACTCTTCTAATTAACGCCATGTCTTCACGTCGTGACCTTTTGCTCTCTTCCATTATCCCTACCAAGCAGAAGTTCAAATGCTTAAGAAAAATAAACTTAATTGGGGAATGTGCAGCAAACGGTGGCTGGAGGAGAATAGAAAAATCTTTGTTTGCCGTGTCATGTAGGTTACAGTTCAGGCATAAAGTGGATTATAAAGAAGAATGTCGCACGCTTTCTCCATACACCTATTACGCTCTATGACAGCGCAGTTTCTTTGTGTGCCCTTTACTAGAATGTCTGCCTGCCTAGAATCCTTAATCGAACAAGTATAGAACATTCATGGGGAAAAAAAAAAAATCACTGAAGCCCCTAAAGTCCAGAGAATTATTGTAGACGTCCTGGTTTTTACCATAAAATATGGGCCAAAATCTTAGAAATTACAAATATGCCAGAGTTCAGCATGTCTTCTTGTGAGGTCTGAGAGCTTTGGGGGCTTATATATTTGCTGATCATTGGCAATACATGTTCCGAAAAACACTTGTTTCTCGACAATCAGCACGTCTAACCAGGCTGTCAATCATCATGCATGAAGAAACCAGTCGTCACTGAAAAATCATTGTTCTCGGCAGCAAAACATCCTGTGTAAACGACTGTTCCAACGATTGTTCCGTGTGTTTGATTCTATCAAAAACAAACAAAGCTCCACCGGGGGACAGATAGTCGAAATGCACCCTTAACCCCTTCCCGACCCATGACGCCACGTAGGCGTCATGAAAGTCGGTGCCAATCCGACCCATGACGCCTATGTGGCGTCATGGAAAGATCGCGTCCCTGCAGATCGGGTGAAAGGGTTAACTCCCATTTCACCCGATCTGCAGGGACAGGGGGAGTGGTAGTTTAGCCCAGGGGGGGTGGCTTCACCCCCTCGTGGCTACGATCGCTCTGATTGGCTGTTGAAAGTGAAACTGCCAATCAGAGCGATTTGTAATATTTCACCTATTATAACGGGTGAAATATTACAATCCAGCCATGGCCGATGCTGAAATATCATCGGCCATGGCTGGAAATACTAATGTGCCCCCACCCCACCCCACCGATCGCCCCCTCAGCCCCCCGATCTGGCCGGTACACTGTTCCGGCTCCCCTCCGTCCAGTGCTCCGCTCCCCCCCGTGCTCTTGTCCGCTCCCCCCGTGCTCCAATCACCCCCCCCGTGCTCCAATCACCCCCCCTGCACTCCGATCCACCCCCCCGGTGCTCCGTTCCACCCCCCCGTGCTCCGTTCCAGCCCCCCCGTGCTCCGTTCCACGCCCCCCGTGCTCCGTTCCACGCCCCCCGTGCTCCGTTCCACCCCTCCCGCGCTCCGATTTCCCCCCCCCCCCCCCGTGGTCCCCCCTACCCCATCATACTTACCGATCCAGCCGGGGTCCCGTCCGTCTTCTCCCTGGGCGCCGCCATCTTCCAAAATGGCGGGCGCATGCGCAGTGCGCCCGCCGAATCTGCCGGCCGGCAGATTCGTTCCAAAGTGCATTTTGATCACTGAGAGATTATATCTCAGTGATCAAAATAAAAAAAATAATAAATGACCCCCCCCCTTTGTCACCCCCATAGGTAGGGACAATAAAAAAATAAAGAAATTTTTTTTTCCACTAATGTTAGAATAGGGTTAGGGTTAGGGGTAGGATTAGGGGTAGGGTTAGGGTTAGGGCTAGGGGTAGGGTTAGGGGTAGGGTTAGGGTTTTGGTGTGTGCACACGTATTCTGGTCCTCTGCGGATTTTTCCGCTGCGGATCTGATAAATCCGCAGTGCTAAACCGCTGCGGATTTATGGCGGATTTACCGCGTTTTTTTCTGCGCATTTCACTGCGGTTTTACAACTGCGATTTTCTATTGGAGCAGTTGTAAAACCGCTGCGGAATCCGCACAAAGAAGTGACATGCTGCGGAATGTAAACCGCTGCGTTTCCGTGCAGTTTTTCCGCAGCATGTGTACAGCGATTTTTGTTTCCCGTAGGATTACATTGAACTGTAAACTCATGGGAAACTGCTGCGGATCCGCAGCGTTTTCCGCAGCGTGTGCACATACCTTTAGAATTAGGCTATGTGCACACTGTGCGGATTTGGCTGTGGATTGGCCGCTGCGGATTCGCAGCAGTGTTCCATCAGGTTTACAGTACCATGTAAACATATGAAAAACCAAATCCGCTGTGCCCATGGTGCGGAAAATACCGCGCGGGAACGCTGCGTTGTATTTTCCGCAGCATGTCAATTCTTTGTGCGGATTCCGCAGCGTTTTACACCTGTTCCTCAATAGGAATCCGCAGGTGAAATACGCACAAAAAACACTGGAAATCCGCAGAAAATCCGCAGGTAAAATGCAGTGCCTTTTACCCGCGGATTTTTCAAAAATGGTGTGGAAATATCTCACACGAATCCGCAACGTGGGCACATAGCCTTAGGGTTAGGGTTGGAATTAGGGTTGTGGTTAGGGTTGTGATTAGGGTTATGGCTACAGTTGGGATTAGGGTTAGGGGTGTGTTGGGGTTAGTGTTGGAGGTAGAATTGAGGGGTTACCACTGTTTAGGCACATCAGGGGTCTCCAAACGCAACATGGCGCCACCATGGATTCCAGCCAATCTCGTATTCAAAAAGTCAAATGGTGCTCCCTCACTTCCGAGCCCTGACGTGTGCCCAAACAGTGGTTTACCCCCACATATGGGGTACCAGCATACTCAGGACAAACTGCGCAACAATTACGGGGGTCCAATTTCTCCTGTTACCCTTGTGAATCTAAAAAAAATGCTTGCTAAAACATCATTTTTGAGGAAAGAAAAATGATTTTTTATTTTCACGGCTCTGCGTTGTAAACGTCTGTGAAGCACTTGGGGGTTCAAAGTGCTCACCACATATCTAGATAAGTTCCTTGGGGGGGTCTAGTTTCCAAAATGGGGTCACTTGTGGGGGGTTTCTACTGTTTAGGCACACCAGGGGCTCTGCAAACGCAACGTGACGCCCGCAGACCATTCCATCAAAGTCTGCATTTCAAAAGTCACTACTTCCCTTCTGAGCCCCGACGTGTGCCCAAACAGTGGTTTACCCCCAATCATGGGGTATCAGCGTACTCAGGAGAAACTGGACAACAACTTTTGGGGTCCAATTTCTCCTGTAACCCTTGGAAAAATAAAAAATTCTGGGCTAAATAATTATTTTTGAGGAAAGAAAACGTATTTATTATTTTCACGGCTCTGCATTATAAACTTCTATGAAGCGCTTGGGGGTTCAAAGTGCTCACCACACATCTAGATAAGTTCCTTTGGGGGTCTAGTTTCCAAAATGGGGTCACTTGTGGGGGGTTTCTACTGTTAAGCCACATCAGGGGCTCTGCAAACGCAACGTGACGCCCACAGAGCATTCCATCAAAGTCTGCATTTCAAAACGTCACTACTTCACTTCCGAGCCTCGGCATGTGCCCAAACAGTGGTTTACCCCCACATATGGGGTATCAGCGTACTCAGGAGAAACTGGACAACAATATTTGGGGTCCAATTTCTCCTATTATCCTTGGCAAAATAGGAAATTCCAGGCTAAAAAATCATTTTTGAGGAAAGAAAAATTATTTTTTATTTTCATGGCTCTGCGTTATAAACTTCTGTGAAGCACCTGGGGGTTTAAAGTGCTCACTAGGCATCTAAATAAGTTCCTTGGGGGGTCTAGTTTCCAAAATGGGGTCACTTGTGGGGGAGCGCCAATGTTTAGGCACACAGGAGCTATCCAAACGCGACATGGTGTCCGCTAACGATGGAAATAATTTTTCATTCAAAAAGTCAAATGGCGCTCCTTCCCTTCCGAGCCTTACCATGTGCCCAAACAGTGGTTTACCCCCACATGTGAGGTATTGGTGTACTCAGGAGAAATTGCCCAACACATTTTAGGATCCATTTTATCCTGTTGCCCATGTGAAAATGAAAAAATTGAGGCTAAAAGATTTTTTTTGTGAAAAAAAAGTACTTTTTCATTTTTACGGATCAATTTGTGAAGCACCTGGGGGTTCAAAGTGCTCACTATGCATCTAGATAAGTTCCTTGGGGCGTCTAGTTTCCAAAATGGGGTCACCTGTGGGTGAGCTCCAATTTTTAGGCACACGGGGGCTCTCCAAACGTGACATGGTGTCCGATAAAGAGTGGAGCCAATTTTTGATTCAAAAAGTCAAATGGCGCTCCTTCCCTTCCAAGCCCTGCCGTGCGCCCAAACAGTGGTTTACCCCCACATATGAGGTATCAGCGTACTCAGGACAAATTGGACAACAACTTTCGTGGTTCAGTTTCTCCTTTTACCATTGGGAAAATAAAAAAATTGTTGCTAAAAGATAATTTTTGTGACTAAAAAGTTAAATGTTCATTTTTTCCTTCCATGTTGCTTCTGCTGCTGTGAAGCACCTGAAGGGTTAATAAACTTCTTGAATGTGGTTTTGAGTACCTTGAGTGGTGCAGTTTTTAGAATGGTGTCACTTTTGGGTATTTTCAGCCATATAGACCCCTCAAACTGACTTCAAATGTGAGGTTGTCCCTAAAAAAAAATGGTTTTGTAAATTTCGTTATAAAAATGACAAATCGCTGGTCAAATTTTAACCCTTATAACTTCCTAACAAAAAAAGATTTTGTTTCCAAAATTGTGCTGATGTAAAGTAAACATGTGGGAAATGTTATTTATTAACTATTTTGTGTCACATATCTCTCTGGTTTAACAGAATAAAAATTCAAAATGTGAAAATTGCGAAATTTTCAAAATTTTCGCCAAATTTCCGTTTTTATCACAAATAAACGCAGAATTTATTGACCTAAATTTACCACTAACATGAAGCCCAATATGTCACGAAAAAACAATCTCAGAACCGCTAGGATCCGTTGAAGCGTTCCTGAGTTATTACCTCATAAAGGGACACTGGTCAGAATTGCAAAAAACGGCAAGGTCTTTAAGGTCAAAATAGGCTGGGTCATGAAGGGGTTAAGGTCCACTTATACTATTACATTACTCGATTATCATTGCCAGGAATACTCAATCAATCCAAACAGGCTGCCGATCACTAGATGAATGAGCAAAACACTTGTTTGTTGGTTGAAATAGTCTATTGGGCTACACAAAAGATCACCGTTCTCGGCAGCGTATCAGCTTATGTAAACAAGGATATGTGCTGCCGAAAACAATGACAGCTTATATGCACAGAACGATCTATTACAGATCATTGGGTGAGCATCTGAAGAACTATTGAATGACCACCAATCATCAAGTATTCTATTTTCAGCCACTGGTCTCCATTAACTATAGACGATGGTCACATTCAGGCTTCTGTGTATCATGGTTCAAGATGTACGGACTGGCCCAGTGTCTCCTGACTTGGACTCAACAGTCTACGCATATTTCGAGGCTACCAAGATCAGGTCAAGAGACCTGTGGCATGATGTACGTATGTCTAAAATTGGTCTAAGGCACAGATTTTTTTAATCAAAATTATCAGGTCTGTAACATTGTAAGGGAAGGTCGGGATGGAACACCATTCTCAAAAAACTCCGACTAGAGACCTCAACAGAAAGCTGACATCATAAGCCTTGTTCACTAAGCTGCTTACTTGTCTGTATGTGCAGCTGAAGAGACAATTCCCCAAATCCTTCACCAGGCAACAAAAGGGCAGGCACCCAGCAGCCAATAAGATGACAGTAGTTACCGTAACATGTTAGACGGTATGGATTATGCAGTGTCTAGGTCAACTCGTAAGGGATTATAGGGACGTATAAATTCTACCATTTTAAGATGAAGGGCATGATTCACTAATCTGCATGATGTCATCCTGAGCTCATTAGAGGCCAAAAGGGTAATCATTAGTCATTTATCCAGAGTCATTAAGGACAGTGCAATGAGAGTCCGAAGACTTTCCATGGTGCGAGACAGCATGTGACAACGCTACAGGAATACATGCGGAGAAACAAAAAATAAAATATCAACCTGGAAGACAAAAACGAGACAACTGTAGGTGGGACAGATCTTAGCAATCAATAAGATGCTCAGATGTTGCCGAGCTATAAATTGGACGTGGAATCAGTGATGGCGTCAGCTGGCACCGATATCAGGAGAACAAATTCTGCAAGTTATGGCATGCGAATCACACGATGATCACGTAGATGTGGTGGGATGTGTTACTGCTTCTATTATCTCAAGACAATAGAATCCAGGGTTTAGGATTTGGCAAATAACCTTCACTTATTAACTTGCTCTGGACTCGTCAGGGTTACTTACTAATTAATCATGTGTGGGAGTGATATATTCTGCAGCCGTCAACAAGAGCACACCAAGAACTCAATGTTTGTTCTGGAAAAGCACACCACCGCTTCTTTGTTTTCATGTAGGTATGAGTGACGATGCCAGTAATAGTGAAGTTCAATGATGTACACATTTAAGTATTGCAATAAAATTAAGACTTTTATGGCAAATTTTGACCATGGGCGAATTATTGTTCGGGCTTAATAACAACGGCCTACTGTGATGTGTCAGTTAAAAATACATTATTGGCCAAATTCGGACAACCATTTGCTACTTTGTGCAAATTGAGTGATTTACATACATGCAAACGGTCTGGCACATCATTGATTGACCACATTTAATCAATCAGTATCTCCTATAGATTCGACTTATTTGGCATCAGAACAAAAGAATCAGGCAAAAAAATACCAACTGGCAAGTCCTTACCTCCCCCGGCATCAACTTTCGGGGGAGAGTTGAAATGCCACGATACACATTAGATGGCCGAACGATCCCACTAAATTTGGGCAACTTTTATCTGATTTGTAGGAAGGGTTTTTACAGCTCAGCTATAAAGGGTGAAGGCTGGAGATGAACAGACCGCATTGCGTGACCCCTGGTCCATAGTCTAGGTCAGTGTTCTCTGGCCATGGACGGGAGACGTCTAGATGTCCTGAGCTTTCACGTTCCCCGATGCAGTGTATGAATCGCCGGTCTGGCGTGACATCATCCGTGCAGCTTGTGGCACACAGCTGATGTCTCGCCAGCCCAGGTAATCATAAGCCAAGGGTGGCATCTCGAAGGGTAACGAAATTCATGCAGCACTGACCATTAACCATTGACCAGGGTTGGGCGAAGCAATCTGCTCCTCTCTAGTGAAGGCCTATGCAACACATTCCTGGTAGACACATATTTGATTATATATTCACCAACACAGTGAGAACCTTTCCTCCTTCATCGCTCTCATTGTGGACAGACGTTATATAAAGTATTTTTCCTGTATAACGTGCGGTATAGGAGAGGATTCTTTCATTGCGATTGGCTGCCAGGAACAGCTGAAAGAGGAATGAAGTGATAGGAAAACATCCCCAGAGGAGCTAGTTCAAGTACATTTAGACACTGCATGGTCAGCAAAATATTTTCACACTTCTTCTCACATTGCATTTTTGAAACCTACTGAAAAATAATCATAAACTTCAAAAGGTATTTGGTAGCTGGCCACTATACTTAGTAGTCACCCAACCGATAAGGGACCATATGTACGGATAGTTTTATAGCTTCCAAAAAATATGTACTTAAAGCAGTCATCAGAATTAGACATTACAAACTGCATACATAATTATGTAAATCTTTTACATCTGATGAGACTGATGTACTAACCTTAAAAAAAAAACAATTCAAGAATGGCTGTATAATCCTTTGTGAAAAGTAATAAAAGTATTAAAGTTGCCAAGTATTAAAATGAGCTCTAGCTAATAAAAGGTTAAGTTTCAGTTCAGGCTGCTAACATGGATTTTCAAAGTAAGCATATCAGCTTCATCAGGTTATATATATATATATATATATATATATATATATATATATATCTATCAAGCAAGAAGAATATCAAAATTTAAAGGAGACCAAAGACACTAGAAGAAAATCCGAACACACTGGTTCCAATTGTGGAAACTTTAGATAAGAGGGTGAACACCTCTCATGATAATGAGCATGTGGACGGTTTTATGGGAATTCACTTTTTAGGTGTACTCCTACAGGTCAGCACCCTATAGGCTAACTGCAGCAGGTAATTCAGCATCACATGTTCTTGGTGGTGAGGCTGGCTGGACAACGTGGTTGATAGATGTTCGCCTGGGTAGGTTAGCAGTATTGAAACCATCAGTCACCGCCATAAACTCTTTCCTAATGACTACCCTGCCGACTGTCTACTGCCTTCACTTTCCATCATGTGTTGATGCTCACGTCTTTCATAAAGTACCATAAAGTTTGCATGAAAACTTTGCGCAGCGCACAAGTTCAAAGTCGAATTTCTTGAACTTTTTACTTTTTTATTCCTGCGCATAAATCAGTTTAAACTTAAATGGTCTCAAAAGGGGAAATGTGATCGGTGTAAAAACCGGGAAAGGGGGTAGAAGTTCAAGTTCAATATAACAAAGTTTACTATGTGTCAAGCCCATAAAAGTGAGGGAAGGGTGCGAGCTACCGGAACAACAGAAAAAAAGCCGCTCCGCAGCAGATGGTGTGTAAGTAAGTGGGCGCACCGTGTGACATGACAGACTGTACTACCTCATCGTGAGCCGTTTTTTTTCAGTCTTTCCTCATGTATGCCAGTACTTAATTTTTTTTAAAGTTTCATAGAACCTAAATGATTGTGATTGTGATAACAGGATACCAGCCAAATGTAGCTTCATAGGCTGTAACCATAATGGCTGCAGGGATTACAGTCATCTGAGGACCCTAATGGTGGTGGGAGCGCAAAAAGGTCATAAGATGAGATCAATATTAATGAAGATTTTGATTGGGGTCCAAGAGCGGCAAGTTTAAGAGACTAAATCCGTTTTTATAGATTCTTTATTGGCTAGTGAAGCAGCAAAATTTGGATGGCATCCTACTATATTCAATACCGGTCACCAGATCAAAAGTGGACAATATTTGCCCTAATTTTATTCCCTTGAACAATTCATTTTTTGGTTTTATTCTTTTCTTTTAAATTCTGATCCTAAAATCTGAGAAGATGATAATCTCTCTGTCATTACTAGGGAAGTTTAGCGCAAACAGAGTCATTATTCAGCATAATAGAGCTCCCTCTAGTGGTGGCGGCAGACAGAGAAATTGGCCTTTTTAGTGATGGCTTTTATGGCCTTTGCAAGGAGAAATGGCTCACAGGATCCTCTAGGGCGCGTCTTTAGGCTCCTCTGCATAATTGCCCTGTGAGCCACGCCCCACCTTGCTAAAGACTATAAGTAAAATAAAAAAGCCCATATCACTGGGACTGTTAAAAATAATATAAAATTGATAATAATGAAAATCAGGTCTTTTTTAATTAACAAAAGACTGTCTTTTGTTGGACTTTTACAACATCCCATTTAAACACTTTTCTCAGCTTATCGAAATATAGGATTCATGACGATTTTAGATGGGGCTCCAAATTCAACGTCTTTAAAAAACAAAAGATATCTGCAATATAAACATGTATGTTCAATTTAGCTAAGCAATCATGTTTATTTTATGTGGCGGGGTGAGTTAAGCGAGTACATGCTGCTACTGGTCAGGCACATTATTTTGCATAGGTTCAAAAGAAAGCAACAGACCCATCTTCCCCCCCACGCCCCAACATCTGGTAGTGTTGTAAGGTCCACCTGTACACATCATATCTACAACTGATCCCACCAAAATCAGTGGGGTCAGACAACTTTTATTTACTGTGTATAGCTGTACCCTCAGCACTTATAGGGAGGCTATCAATAAAAATGGCAGCTGTTTAAAATCAATTTTTTGTGTTATATGTATTTTATTTAAAAAAAAAAAAAAACACATATTTGCCATTTTTTTATATTACCATCTATTAAGACCATCTACATATATTATTTCCAGAAACATCAGTAAGATGGTGAATTAAAAAAAAGCTCCAGTGTAATAATTCAAGATTTTATTTTTATTTGTGATATGCAAAAAAAAAAAAAAATGCAAAAATTTAAAAAATCAATTTAACATCCGATTTAAACAATAGGTCATTTTCTGACAATAGCTTCCCATAGCTGGTCATACACGAGTAAACTGATGGAAAAGAACTAGCCGTCATCCTTCTTTCTTGACTCCCTCACATTCATGAATGTTCTGCGTGAGCATCCATGTGTTTTCACAGTAGAGAGTAGGAGGCCTTGGCCAAACCGCTCTGCCGGCGTCTTACATTCTGGAGAGTCGGGAGGGCCCGTCATTAGTCTGCCGGTGGGTTCTGCTGACAGTCTATTGTGTATGGTGGCTTTTAGTCCCATACTTCTTTAGCAAACTAGACTTAACACAGCATGGCCCGACCAGCCTCCTGTCTGTCTTTGACCAACACTCCTCTGACTTCTTTGACCAACAGTTCATAAGAAAAAAAATCTATGGCTTTTTGCAGTTTTTCGATTTTTAGACACAATGTGCACAAAAATGTACAAGATGTTGAGGAGGAAACATTAATTAATATTGGTACCAAGCATATCTCCGATATCCAGGATTCATACAGATGTAGGACTGGGAGAAAATTCTAAATCTCAATACAACAGGCCCAAGTATAAGTTAATGGTGGCATCCATAAAATGATGGACATGGTGGACTAAAGTACCGTAGTAAAGGAAGAAACTGATATTGGATCATTTGGTCTAGTGGCCTCCAGTCCATGACTGTCCTGCTGTTACACAACTGTATAGTGATTTTGATCATGCCCTGAATCCCGTAGACTGGTATGGCCTAATGGAATTTGTAATTTTGCAATATTGGGAGGAGAATAGGGTGGAGGACACAGATTTAGGCCAACTAGTCATTATAAAGTTTGCATGACCTCCTTATCCGGAATACAAACCAGATGAGTAGTCCCAGATCCCTAGCCAAGTATAACCTCTGGTACCGGTGGGAATTCTGTGACACGACACGACTCGTCTATTCAAAGCTTGAGTTGTATTCAGTATTATGCAGCGCTACCGATATATTGATTGCAAGAGAGGTCCTTCTCCACAGTTCTGCCAACCCGTTACATGCTTTTATGTATGGATATATACACACACAGATTTTAGGATAAAGGTAATGGTAAGAGCTAAAACATTACACTAAGGCAACCAGCAAATAGAGAATACCATTGCACGTAAACTGCATTAACCCAACAGGTGTAGAGACAACGCCACTTATCACTGATCAGGGTATGAAATGAGAGAGTAACGTGGCATTTCCGAGCCTGTATCACTAGATCAGAAAATGGCTCAAACACATATCTACTTCAATGTGCCTTAAAGGTGTTGTCCGGCCTCCTTGGGTAGAAGTCTGAAGTTATTCTATGTGTGCGCTGTCAGGATTCTCTGGTGCTGGCTGGGAAGCAAGCGGGCGAGTCACCGCAAGTATGTGATTTGCATACAGGCGGCCTCACTCAATACACTTGCATACAGGTGAGACATGTCTAGGCAGAATAATTCATGTGATGTGAGGACTCACAAGTCTGCAGTAACAGAGTAACTACAGACTAGTATCCAAAATCGGACAACCCCTTTAAGAACCAGTTCTCATCTTTTGACCTTCCCTTTGTTGAATAAGTAGAACACTCAGAATGCTCTAAAGTCTCTGTTTCTGCTTAACAGGGGCTGGACTCTCTAGGGTTCATGTTTTCAGGATTTCCTTCGTATTTCACAAGTAAGGCTACGTTCACATTAGCGTTGTGCGCCGCTGCGTCAGCGACGCAAGGCACGCTAAAACGCACCAAAACGCACGCAAAAACGCTGCGTTTTGCGACGCATGCGTTGTTTTTTGCCGAAATTTGGACGCAAGAAAAATGCAACTTGTTGCGTTTTCTTGGTCCGACGCTTGCGGCAAAAAAGACGCATGCGTCGCACAACGCAGCACAAAAAGACGCATGCGTCCCCCATGTTAAATATAGGGGCGCATGACGCATGCGTCGCCCGACGCAAACACGACGCAAAACGGGAAACGCTAGTGTGAACGTAGCCTAATGGCATTATCATTTGGGCAATGCTAAGGAAATCCAGAATGCACGATCTGTTTGTGGCTCTTGAGGCCTGGAGTTGGGGAACATAGCTCTAGGGAATGATTATAACTAAAAAGTGCAATTTGCTTTCCTGCTGCTGCTATAAGGGTCCATAACCATTTCTATATGACAGGAATAGGCAAATTAAGGGAAGGGGGTGTCCTTGTACCCGAAACCCTCCAATAAGAAGCTAAGAACATATTCTTCCACCTCTAGAGGAAGTTTAGTGCAAACACAATGCTTACGGTAATCAGCATAAAACTTGTTATTAATCCATAAGCAGGAGCTCCCTCTAGTGGTGGTGGCAGGCAGGCAGAATTTCATTATTGCATGGGCAATATTGCATTTGGAAGAACCTTTAAAAAAAAAAAAAAACCTCTACATTTGCCCCTAACTAGATCTTACACATGATTGTACTCACATTATATTTCATAGCCGGGCTTATGATCTTAGAATTAATGCAGGATTTAACTGCAAGTACTTTCCGTTTCAGGAAAGCATCCACTATGTATTTCCTTTGAGTAGAGGGCTTTTCGGTCTCTTTCATCCCGCTACATTTAGCCCAACTTGGGTCTCCCCCTAAGGTGGCTAGCATGTATGCAGGATTTAAGTCATTTAAACCTTTTGTGTAGAGCACTTACATTTTAGGAGAAAGGAAATCTGTCACCATGTTTTTAGATACTAACCTGACGTCAAGCATGTGACGACGTCCATATCTTTGTATCTAAAGTCCATTCCTCCATTTTCTTGAAATCCAGTGGCAAAGCAAATATTCATGAAAATCAGCTCACAAGTGCAGGGGGGCATGGCTTGCACTTGCATCTCTCCGGCCTCTCTCCCTCTTTCCCAACACACCGCCGTCCCTCCTGTCCATGACTGGCAGGTCACTGTTGTCTATGACTTGCTCCTTCGTCTGAGATCCTGAGCAAGCCCCATCATTCATGTGGGCAGCGCATATGAAGATCGATAGTCCAACTCTACTGTGCATGCGCCGCCCCTGGGAATCACAGTGCCTGCACTAGATCTCAAGCAGGGGAGCAGGCTAAAGAAAAGAGAGACCTGTCAATCACAGACTGGAGGCCGGCAGTAGGAAGAGAAAGAGGCTGGGAAAACCAGAGAGCTGTAAGAGCAGCTGTAAGTACACCTGAACTGGTCAGATCATTCCACATACATTCGTCGGTGGGTTTCTAGAAAACGGAGGCACGGACTTTTGATACAAGGGTGAGATTAGAGTCTAAAAACCTGCAGAACATTTCCCTTTAATGCGAGTCTAGGATGAGTGATATCACTGTATCTAGAGCTCTAATGTAAGACGGGGTCCGCATTCAGCACTGCAGCTCAATCCTCGCCAAGGCCAAAATGCTGAGCGCTGCAAATGTCTACTGATAATTTTATGACTCACAAGCCATGAAGATAATAAGTGGAGCAGGTACAGGTTAACTGAATTACAGCCTTTCTACAGCGAAATAATACAAATGAAAATCTTTACTAAGCAGAAGACTGGTCAATAATGGGCAATTTACAGGACAAGCTAAGCATCATGGGGGACGCCGCACAGCGACAGTTTGATCAATTCAGACTGTTGATCTGTCATCATAAGTCTTTAAGGAGTTGTCCATTTAGGATGCTTCCCCTCCTCATGGACCATCACATTTCATTTGAAGGGGTCATATAAATGCACTTTTTTTTTAAGCTAATTCAATTTAAAAAAAAAAAATAAGAGTTGTTCTTCTAACAAGGTCTACACCAGATACTGAACCTGTCAGATTCAGTGAGACTGGCCGATCAACTCCGATAGGGGTGCACAGGTTCTTCATCGAAAGCACTTCATCGAATTCGGATGTTCGGGTCAGACATGATGGATGGGATATGATAAGCTTTCGACAACTGAAAGTCCTTGTGGATGGAGGGGGGGTCATCATGGCCATCATCATGATGTGTAGATGTGGAGTGTAACCTCTACAAGACCACCTAATCTTTCTAAAATGATTATAACCACCAAAAACTGCCATCACTAAAGATACCTTCACACTAAACGACGCTGCAGCGATACCGACAACGATCCGGATCGCTGCAGCGTCGCTGTTTGGTTGCTGGAGAGCTGTCACACAGACAGCTCTCCAGCGACCAACGATGCCGGTAACCAGGGTAAACATCGGGTTACTAAGTGCAGGGCCGCGCTTAGTAACCCGATGTTTACCCTGGTTACCATCCTAAAAGTAAAAAAAACAAACGCTTCATACTTACCTTCCGCTGTCTGTCCCCGGCGCTCTGCTTCTTGTGCTTCTCTGTACTGGCTGTAAGCACAGCGGCGGGAAAGCAGAGCGGTGACGTCACCGCTCTGCTTTCCGGTCGCTGTGCTCACAGTGAGTGCAGGAAAGCAGAGCGCCGGGGACAGACAGCGGAAGGTAAGTATGAAGCGTTTGTTTTTTTTACTTTTAGGATGGTAACCAGGTTACCAGCGAAGACATCGCTGATTCGGTGTCACACACGCCGATTCAGCGATGTCAGCGGGAGAGCCAGCGAACAAATAAAGTTCTGGCCTTCTAGCCCCGACCAACGACATCACAGCAGGATTCTGATCGCTGCTGCGTGTCAAACTGAACGATATCGCTAGCAAGGATGCTGCAACGTCACGGATCGCTAGCGATATCGTTTAGTGTGAAGGTACCTTAAGGTTTCGTTCACAAGATAACACTATTTGGGAAGCTTTCAGTTAAGGTACCTTCACACTGACCAACTTCACATTGATATCGCTAGCGATCCGTGACAGGCAGCAGCGATCTGGATCCTGCTGTGACATCGTTGGTCAGAGCAGAAAGGCCAGAACTTTATTTCGTCGCTGGATCTCCCGCAGACATCGGTGAATCGGCGTGTGTGACGCCGATTCAACGATGTCTTCACTGGTAAACAGGGTAAACATCGGGTTACTAAGCGCAGGGCCGGTTACCAGTGTAAATGTAAAAAAAAACAAAACACTTCATACTTACATTCCGGTGTCTGTCCCCCGTCGCTGTGCTTTCCTGCACTGACTGTCAGCGCCAGCCAGCCGTAAAGCAGATTACAGCGGTGATGTCACCGCTGTGCTTTACGGCCAGCCGGCGCTCACAGTCAGTGCAGAGAAGCACAGCGCCGGGGGACAGACACCGGAATGTAAGTATGAAGTGTTTTTTTTTTTTACATTAGCACTGGTAACCAGGGTAAACATCGGGTTACTAAGCGCGGCCCTGCGCTTAGTAACCCGATATTTACCTTGGTTACCCGGGGACTTCGGCATCGTTGGTCGCTGGAGAGCTGTCTCTGTGACAGCTCTCCAGCGACCACACAGCGACGCTGCAGCGATCGGGATCGTTGTCTAGATCGCTGCAGCGTCGCTAAATGTGACGGTACCTTTACTCACCCACTTCTTGCCAATTCTGAATGGTTGACCAACTCTCCTACAAGGGTGCACAGGTTCATCCTCTACAGAAGATGTCAAGGTCAGGTATGTTTATAGAGATGAGATAAGCTGTGGAGAGCACAGTTAAAAGTCCATGTGGATGAGGGGGGGAAGTCATGAAGAATAGCTGCCAAGCGAGGTATAAGGCGTTTGGCCACTTTTACAGTCATGGAGGTCATTTTTTACGATAGCAGTGCCTACTCAACAAACATCTGACAGAAGACCAATTATGTCAAAGTTAGTTATAGCACTGCAATTTAGCGAGGAAGCCTCCCACACCACTTTTTATGGCGGCATTTGCACACGTGGGAGTTGCATTCTTCACCTTGGTGGAATCTTTTTTTTTTTTTCCCTTTAGCAAAACAAAAACACGGAGCAATGAACCATAAAAAGTTTAATAGCCTCTATTATTCTGTCCACCAAAGGGTACGGTGTACACACGTAGCAGAGGTGAATATGTCATCGTTTCACTGGTTCTTTTGCACACTGTGATAGCCCACTGGGTGAAAATGAAACCCAGCCATGAGAAAGGGGCATCTGTATGAAAAGCGTAAGAGAGAGTCTACGTAATTAAAGAAGACCTGGTTAATATATTCATTGTTGGCTCTAATTTTATTCCCACTACTCCACCATGTTTTACATTTAAAAAAAAAAATCCACCATATACTCCTAGAGATATCGGTCTTTGTATTCATTGCTAATTTTTATAATCTTTCCAGGGGGGTGATGCTCACAGGGTAATTAAGCAGAGACACGCCCCCAAGGATTCCCGTGAGTCACACCCCCTTATTAAAGACTGGTAAATTACCATTGAATAAAAAGGACCATTCCTCTGGAACCGTATGACAGATTTGAAAAAAACAAACAAACAGAATACTCAAGCAAGTATCGGGAATAAATTTGGAGCAAAAACTGGCCACTGATTAGGCAACAGGTCCTCTTTAAATAAATCTCAATTTTATTACTATTTATATTAAAGGGGTTGTCCACTACTCAGACAAACTTTTCTGAATAACTATGTTTTTTCCTAGTAAAATAATAACACGTACTCACCTCTGGTGCGGGTGCCATTCCCGCAGTGTCTGCACTAGCTCACCCAGGGATTGCATAACGCTGTTATGTCACGCAATCTATGCAGCCAATCAGCACTTGCTTCACTCTCCTCTCCTATAGAAGTAATTGCGATCTGCATCTTGTCTTGATATGTCCGAAGGCGGACATCACTAAACAATGCCGACACCGGATGGGAGTATAAGAGTTATTATTTAACTGGGAGGAAATATAGGAATTCAGAAGAGGTTGTCCAAGTCGGAGTCAACCTGTGAGTAAAGTCCATGTTACAATGAAAACAACAAATAAATATTATTGCGTGCAACGCCATTGTGCAATTTTAATGGATGATATCAGGCAATATTGTGCATAAGCCAAACCCTACTGTAGTGCCCATAAAGTAACATCAGCCATCGCTCAGCGCGGCAGAAGACATCTAGGAGTGATTGTACCAGTCAATGACGGTACTGGGAGACTGCGGAGGGTTATAAAGGCTGTATGGTATGCACGTATACATGGCTTCATACACATGCATTACTTCTTTGCGGGGGTCTGGGAAAGATATACCTTTAGCATGTTGTCTAGTATGCAGCACATGTCCGGTTGACAATGAATTGGATCATGTAAGACCACAGTAATAATAATTACCGTATATTTCTATAGCACCACAGACTCGGCAGCGCTAACGCACATCCGAGCTCCTTCCAGCTCTGAGTCGGAGTGGTTATAAGCCATGGTGTACATTAGTCATATGCTTTAGTCATAGACTAAAAACCACAGAACTCGTAATAGTTAAACTCCAGTCCCCGGATGTCCATCACTTTGGGTTGAAAGACGCTTTCTTACATTCTTTTTGTTTTAATCTATTGGATATTTGCCTGATCTTACAGACATGCCGGGGTGCCGCCACACAACCCGAAATGTGTTGGGTGATGGTCTGAAGATGAAGGCAACCAAAATATATGGTTCACCAATTCAAGAGCCAGTCCTTGCTATGCTCTTGCACTTGTCTAGGGGTCTTAGGATCTAAGATGTTCATCATCCCTAATTATGCACATGAATGGGGGTTATCCAGATGGAACAACATTTTGGGTCTCATTTCTGAAAACAATCTAAAAGAAAATCTGGGGTATTTTTGCAGCAACCAGTTTTCATTTGAATTGATTATTTGCATTACAGTGCCGTAATATATATATATATATATAAAAAAGAGATAAATATAAAGGGACATTTGGAAGTAATTGAGATTTTGGGTTGCAGTGGCGGAGGTGGGGGGGGTCCTTGAAGTTGGTGTAAAAATGGTTCCCTTCAGGATGGAATTAGTAATGGCTGATCTGGCACTTACTGGGGCTCTGGACGGGTGTGTACCCTGGAAGCCGATGGTTGGCATTATTTTACCGTGCCCTCGAGCTTGGGCTTCATGCCTGAGGGTAAAGATATTTCTACTTTGAATAATTGGTTAAAGTGTGCCAGATCTGGTAGCTACAAGGACCTCCCTCTTTTTTCTGGTATTTCGGTAATTCACAAAGGTTATTGTATTATTTGTTAAATAAATGGCTGCCATGGCCAATTTTATCCAAAATATGATCTCTCGTGTATTTATTGAGGCCAGTTGGGTTAATAGTACTGGGAATTTAATTAATAGGGGAAGAAGACTTTAATGGTGCGAATTGGCCATACCCTGTCATGAGAACCTGTCATTTGCCATAAATACCGTATGTATTTCTTTTAACCATGTGTAAACGTCACTGTTCTCCTGAATCCAGCGTTGTTTTTCTTTGGTTCCTACGCCTTTCCATTGCTGAGATATAACCCCTTTTTTAATGTATGTAACCTTAGTCTTTTTAGCCAGGAGGGCGTGGTCCTCAACTGCTCTTCCACACCCCCTTGACTAAAATGTCTACATTTATATACATTGAAAAGGGGGCCATATCTCAGGAATGGAGAGGCGTAGAAACAAAAGAAAAACAACGTTGAATTCAGGAGAACAGCAGCGTTTACGCCAGGTAAAAAAAAATGTACGTATTTATTCTTTAGCTCTTTTTATCTAGAGGGATCTTCACATAAACAGTTGTCTACACAAGATTGTGCACATGATTCAGAGAGCGAAGCTGCAACCCAGCTACTGGATCCATCAGAGGATATAATCCACACTGCCACTTCTTCCTAATCACAAACACATGGGAATCTCCTAGATAAGATAATAGAAGCATTTCATGACTTCACCTTCTGGGGAACAAAGTCAAAGAATACTCTAAGGGTACCGTCACACAGTGGCATTTTGATCACTACGACGGCACGATCCGTGACGCTCCAGCATCGTAACAATATCGCTCCAGCGTCGTAGACTGCTGTCACACTTTGCAATGTACGACGCTGGAGCGATAATTTCATGACGTATGTGCGATGTAGAAGCCGTTGGTTACTATGCGCACATCGTATACAATATCGTGCACACCTTTGTTACACCATGCGATCATGCCGCCACAGCGGGACACTAGACGACGAAAGAAAGTTTCAAACGATCTGCTACGACGTACGATTCTCAGCGGGGTCCCTGATCGCAGGAGCGTGTCAGACACTGCGAGATCGCTGGAACGTCACAAATCGTGCCGTCGTAGCGATCAAAATGCCACTGTGTGACGGTACCCTAAGGCAGGGACGCTTGGCTGCCACAATCATAAAGGTGTAGACGACAATCCAGGGCACACAACACAGCATTAGGGAGTTAACGCGCCGTGTCTTTAAAATAAACATTAGTCCATCAGCTGTAATCTCCTTTCACAAAGTCCAGCGGTATGACATGGATCACTGACGACAAAACACATATCTAATTCAATTATTTGCATGGGGATATGCAGGGTGATGTATGTAGAGCGTGGTTGTGTGGCAGACAGATACATAGGTTTCCAATATTCGTCTTTCTTGGGGGGGCTCCATTTCTTAACCCATCTCTGACGAATGTGATACCTGATATAGTAACTGCATGACCACAAAGACCCCAAATCAAATAGCCCATCACTTTGCTGGCTGCTATTCTGAGGGTGATAAACAGTGACTAATATGAGATGACGAGCGATGGGATCATGTTCTCCTGAAGTCAAATGGTCTCACAGTTAGCGAAAATCACATAATCAGAATTTCAGATTATAACAAGATCTATATATAAACAAACAAACAACTATAAAAAGCCCCTGATGTAAAATACCCAAACAGCCTACAGCTCTTGAGAAAGTCCTAGGTAGCTCATACTTACAGAAACTTCTGGGACTAGAAGACCCCAAGTTCTCCTATAAGGCTATCATTTTTGGGGCCAGGGAATAGAAGCACACCAACGTCTAGAACAAAGGGAACATCGCATTCTTCAAAGCATAAAACAGTAAATTCACATTGTGTACAGTCACGTAGCTTCCATAAATGAGCTGTAAGCTGATGGCACACAGAATTGATATAGTGAGAGGTGGGGACCCCAGCGCCCGACCCCCATCAGTGCCATCTTCTCATATGTCGAAAAATATGGTAAGTGCACATATCATTCATAGGTTGGCCAGCCATTGTTGGACCATTGTTGGAGTGTGCATGTATTCTCAATGGGGAGAGAGGAGAAAGCAGCTAGCAGACTTCCCTGGAGGTGGCTCGTCTCCCTTGAGAACACAGGATTGGGCACATATGGTTGAATTTCAATCTATTTTCCCTCCACATTGGCTGAACAAACATGAGCCTAACATCTAAAGGCCCCATTCACATTAGACTAGAGTCAGCGGGATCTAGCCCAATGTGTATGGGGAGGCTCTCTCCCAACAGATGAAGTCACAGAGAAGGATTGGGCATGTCCCATATCGGACTCCCACTGGAGGGATCTGGCAGCGGCTCTCATAGAGGGCACAGGAGCGCCCGTCTGAGCCGAGCTCTCTTTGTTGGGGAGCCATGAGAGATGTTGGCTCAATGACCGATGAACGATGCACCAAGAATCAACGATCTTGGACCCCTGGCCGCCAGGCTGTCAAACAGTTGTTACTGAATTTTGTGGTTCCACAACAGCTGGAGCGCTGCAGGTTGCCGAAATCTTGATGGAAGGCCGGTAAAAGTGAAGTTGGTAGGTTTGGCTGATGGATGGCTTTACCAAACTCACAGCCGTTAATAGTCACCAAAGCAAAATATGGACTTGACTTTTTACCGGCAGTTGTGGACTCATTGAAGCGCAGGAGCGCGATACAGCCGTTGTCCGCATTACTCCCCGAGCCTATGCTTTTTATCCATTGGACTCTATTTTCATACAGGATTGAGCACCCGTTCCTTGGGGTGTGTGGCGTTAATATAGTGTGTGAATGGTCTCTGCAGACTTGTTCAAGAGACCACAGTGATGCAGCAGTGCCGAATTTGCTTTTCTCTGTTTTTGGAGCTCATAAATGACAAAACTACCCATATACAAATTCTTGAGTTTATATTTTTGTTGTTATATAATATTCCCAAATCATGATAAAATAATTAGTTACTAGTGATGAGCGAACATGATGGGGTAAGGTGTTATCTGAGCATGCTCGGGTGCTGAGTGTCTTCGGCGTGCTCGAATAATATCTTCGAGTCCCCGCGGCTGCATGTCTCACGGCTGTTAGACAGATGCAGGGAATTCCTGTTTGTTGGACAATCACTACATGTGTCGCGGCTGTGGAACAGTCAGCAGACATGCAGCTATGGGGACTCGAACATATTATTCAAGCACTCTGAAGTGACTCGGTTAGCACCCGAGCATGCTCAGATAACACCTTATCCTATCAGTTACTTACGGTATCTGATATACATTGCGATATTACTATAATGCGGCACTACAGAACCAGCTCTGCTATGTACGATATTATACAAAAAAACATATGAAAAATACAACAGATCCAAAAAGTGATCTGAAAATGAATGGCGATTTCTCTCCACTATTTTTGGTGAGGAAAAATCACTTACGTGTTCTAAGGCAAAAAGAACCAATTGTTCTGTCTCCAACATTTGTGTTACATGAAATGTGACATCCTAAATTGCAATATAAGGTCAAAACAATGCAGGGGAAGCCAGCTGTGGTCAGAGCACACCGCACTGTGTGATGATTACAACCAGAACTTGGGAGAGCTGCCAGTTACTGGGCCGTCAGCGTGACTCACTGGAACAGTCATTTTCCCTCCTGTGTAGGACTCGGAGGTTGTTCTGTACTATGTAACCCCCTCACCCCACTGACGAGATCAGCTGGCACTGCCACATGCAATATATCCAAGGCTGGTCCGCGGAGCTGGCGATCTATCGCCCGGATCTTACCCAGCACATCGATAATTGCTTTATTATTATGTTATTGTACGTGTACGGCGTCCACTGATGACCGGACACGGTATATGTCGGTGCCATGGCTATACGCTGTTATTACGCCCCAAGATAGTAATGTAGTACAGTATACACCGGTGCCAGATTAATACACACTACTAGATCACTGCGCTAGGCGGACAGGAAAGCGCTATGTAACAATATACTGTTATTACACTCCAAGATTGTACAACGCTACTGCAGACGTTGGAGCCATATCAACATTGAGTTATTACATCCTTTTGATTGTAAGGCACTACAGTATTACTATCATTTCTAGCTTGTGACATTACAGGCCTCTGGTTTCTGTTGGTGCCATGTTAATAAAGTGTTATTACTTTTCTCTATTGTGAAGCATTACAGTATATGTTGGTGCTATATTAATATACTCTATATCATACTTTCACTGCTCTCTTGATAGCAAACTCCTCCGGCAAATGTCGGCGTTACATCAAATAATAATACACTGCTGGATAGGTTGGTGCTATAATAATACACCATTACCATCATTGTTCCTTCTTGATAGTACAACCCTCTGGTATGTGATGGCTAAAGCACTACAGTATTTGTAGGTGCCATATCACCATCGGTAGTTCCGCTTCATAGTAAAGAACTCCGGTATATGTCGGTGCCATATCAATATACAATATCACTATCCACTTCTGCTTCATCGTAAAGCCCTTCGGTATATGTCGGTGCCATATCACTATCCGTACTGCCGCTTCATCTTAAAGCCCTCCGGTATATGTCGGTGCCATATCACTATCCACTTCTGCTTCATCATAAAGCCCTTCGGTATATGTCGGTGCCATATCACTATCCGTACTGCCGCTTCATCTTAAAGCCCTCCGGTATATGTCGGTGCCATATCACTATCCACTTCTGCTTCATCATAAAGCCCTTCGGTATATGTCGGTGCCATATCACTATCCGTACTGCCGCTTCATCTTAAAGCCCTCCGGTATATGTCGGTGCCATATCACTATACTGGTATTACCATGTTGGTGCCATATTAATACACACTATTGGTTGCCATATTAATACACACTATTACTAACTTACTAACTACTCTGGTATATGGCAGCGTCATGTCATTTTTCTCGTATTACCTTCTTTGATTATCAGGGACTACAGTATAAGTAGATGCTATAGTAAGCCACACATCACTATCCCTGCTGCCCCCTGATTGTACCGTCCTGCAGTATATAGCAGTGCTATATTATATGCTATATACTGCTATGCTGGTGCTATATGAATACACATTATCACTATCCATTCGGCCTTTTGAATGTTAAGACCATTGGTATATGTTGGTGCTCTATCAATATACTAATAATATATTATTACTATGTTAGTGCTATATTAATACACACGATTACTATCAATGCTCCCACTACATAGGAAGCCCTATGGTATATGTTGGTGTCATATCAGTATACTGCAATTACTGCCATATAAAGTACAGCACTGCAGTATATGCCGATGATATAAACCTCTGCAGTATATGTTGGTGCCACATCAGTATACACTGTACAGCTCTGCAGTATATGTTGGTGCCACATCAGTATACACTGTATAGCTCTGCAGTATATGTTGGTGCCACATCAGTATACACTGTACAGCTCTGCAGTATATGTTGGCGCCACATCAGTATACACTGTACAGCTCTGCAGTATATGTTGGCGCCACATCAGTGTACACTGTACAGCTCTGCAGTATATGTTGGTGCCACATCAGTATACACTGTACAGCTCTGCAGTATATGTTGGCGCCACATCAGTGTACACTGTACAGCTCTGCAGTATATGTTGGCGCCACATCAGTGTACACTGTACAGCTCTGCAGTATATGTTGGCGCCACATCAGTGTACACTGTACAGCTCTGCAGTATATGTTGGCGCCACATCAGTGTACACTGTACAGCTCTGCAGTATATGTTGGCGTCACATCAGTGTACACTGTACAGCTCTGCAGTATATGTTGGCGTCACATCAGTATAAACTGTACAGCTCTGCAGTATATGTTGGCGCCACATCAGTATACACTGTACAGCTCTGCAGTATATGTTGGTGCCACATCAGTATACACTGTACAGCTCTGCAGTATATGTTGGCACCACATCAGTGTACACTGTACAGCTCTGCAGTATATGTTGGCGCCACATCAGTATACATTGTACAGCTCTGCAGTATATGTTGGTGCCATGTCAGTAGGTTCTGGTTTTCCTGACAGCAGACACATAGGCAGGATAATAACAATGTATCACACAAGTTTCTCCCCCACTGCCAGTAACAAAGTGTAACCAGTTTTACTCCCCACCCTGCTCGGCCAACTGCTCCATTGACAGCTCAGGTCGGAGCCCCCCAGGGTGCCGCTGAGCCCCCTGCTCCGGTGAGTAGCCCCCCGCTCCGGTGAGTAGCCCCCCGCTCCGGGGAGTAGCCCCCCGCTCCGGGGAGTAGCCCCCTGCTCCGGTGAGTAGCCCCCCGCTCCGGGGAGTAGCCCCCCGCTCCGGTGAGTAGCCCCCCGCTCCGGGGAGTAGCCCCCCGCTCCGGGGAGTAGCCCCCTGCTCCGGTGAGTACCCCCCTGCTCCGGGGAGTAGCCCCCCGCTCCGGGGAGTAGCCCCCCGCTCCGGTGAGTAGCCCCCTGCTCCGGTAAGTAGCCCCCTGCTCCGGTGAGTAGCCCCCTGCTCCGGTGAGTAGCCCCCTGCTCCGGTGAGTAGCCCCCCGCTCTGGTGAGTAGCCCCCTGCTCCGGGGAGTAGCCCCTTGCTCCGGTAAGTAGCCCCCTGCTCCGGTGTGAGCACACAGCCCAGCTGTGCAGTGTCAGTGTGCCAGCTTCCCCAGGTACAGCATTACCTCATATCACAAAGCAGACAGCTCCCAGTCTGCCCCCGGCCCGCGCACAGCACTGGTGAGCACGGCACAATGGGGTGGTCCCGGCCCCGGGGACCACCAAGCCGTGCGCCCCAGCCGCCCCCTTCCTGGCTGAGTCACACATTGGGCTGGATGAGGAGCTGTACAGTCAGGGCCATTTCCTTGCAACAATACAGCAGTAACATGAGGAGGAAGAACAGGAGGAGGCAGAGGACGACCACTCACCCGGGCCTCAGGTGTGCACATGTCCGGGGTGCCGCGCGCCGAGCATCCACACTGTCCCCCAAATCCAGAGTGTGAGTGCGGGGAGCAGGGTCCGTGTGCGGCTCCGGGCTGCTGCAATGTGTGAGCGTCCTCCTCCGGCTCAGCCGGCTCTGCACACAGCCCTCCCACCAGTGCCAGCCATCCACTCCGTCAGCTCTTAACCCTTCCACCCACAGCACTGCTGTCACCGGAGCGGGAGGAGCAGCCCAGCGCCACTGAGTGTGCCCGCCCGGGGGTCTGCACCCGCCGGTACCGGGGGCTCACAGCCACATCATCTGCCTGATAGAGCTGCCCGGTGTAATGGCCGTTATAGCCACAGTACTGCTCTCTCCCATATGTCTAATGGATCTCTATCTATGTATCATGTCTATCTATAGCTGTCATCTCCATCTATTATCTATCTATTATCTATCATCTATCTATTTCAGGGCTGCCACTGGAAATTTCCAGGCCATATTACCCCCACAGTGATCGAATAATATCAAATACAGGGAACAAATACCGCAACACCATGTCCAGACCACATATTACCACCACAGTGATCGAATAATATCAACTACAGGGAACAAATACCGCAACACCATGTCCAGACCACATATTACCACCACATAGTGACTGAATACTACAATACTGATCAGTAATAAAAAAAAACAATACTAATATCATCAGTGCCATTATACACAAGATCTCTTCTTAGTATGCAGTGTCTGTGTACAGGTAATACAGTGATCACCAGTGACATTATACACAGGAGCTCTGTATATAGTGTATAGGTAATACAGTGATCACTGGGGACATTATACACAGGACCTCTGTACTTAGTATGCAGTGTCTGTATATAGGTAATACAGTTTTCACCAGTGACATTATACACAGGACCTCTGTACATTAGTATGCAGTGTCTGTGTACAGGTAATACAGTGATCACCAGTGATATGCACAGGAGCTCTGTATCTAGTGTATAAGCAATACAGTGATCACTGGTGACATTATACACAGGACCTCTGTACTTAGTATGCAGTGTCTGTATATAGGTAATACAGTTTTCACTAGTGACATTATACACAGGACCTCTGTACATTAGTATGCAGTGTCTGTGTACAGGTAATACAGTGATCACCAGTGATATACACAGGAGCTCTGTATATAGTGTATAAGCAATACAGTGATCACTGGTGACATTATACACAGGACCTCTGTACTTAGTATGCAGTGTCTGTATATAGGTAATACAGTTTTCACCAGTGACATTATACACAGGACCTCTGTACATTAGTATGCAGTGTCTGTGTACAGGTAATACAGTGATCACCAGTGACATTATACACAGGAGCTCTGTATATAGTGTATAGGTAATACAGTGATCACTGGTGACATTATATACAGGAGCTCTGTACTTAGTATGCAGTGTGTGTATAGGTAATACAGTGATCACCAGTGACATTATACACAGGACCTCTGTACTTAGTATGCAGTGTCTGTGTATAGGTAATACAGTGATCACCAGTGACATTATACACAGGAGCTCTGTATATAATGTATAGGTAATACAGTGATCACCAGTGACATTATACACAGGAGCTCTGTATATAATGTACAGGTAATACAGTGATCACTGGTGACATTATACACAGGAGCTCTGTACTTAGTATGCAGTGTCTGTGTAAAGGTAATACAGTGATCACCAGTGACATTATACACAGGAGCTCTGCATATAATGTATAGATAATATAGTGATCACTGGTGACATTATACACACAAAATCTGTACTTAGTATGCAGTGTCTGTACAGGTAATAGTGATCACTGGTGGTATTATACACAGGAGCTGTGTATATAATGTAAAGGTAATACAGTGATCACTGGTGACATTATACACGGAAGCTCTGTATATAGTATACAGTGTATAGTGTCAGTGTATAGGTAACACACTGACTCACCAGTGACGTCTCTAGGTGAAGTCCTTCATCTTTGTTTTTTATCTCTCATCCAGCAGAGACCGCCATCACTTCTTCCAGCCAGGGCTCGTCTCTACAGGAAATAACACAGTTATCTCGAGATCCGCTTGCAGAACACATTACTTAATTTTTCCCAACTTCTACATTACACCACATGAAGAAAAAAAGGCGATATAGTGTCACTCTACACAGTAACAGGATCGCCCCCCCCCCCCCCCATCTAAAACAGTATCCTCAAAAAATAAAATGAATACATGACTGCAATAATATCCCTTAATTAGCCCCTATCTTAAAAATATTCCCCATTCTGGGCCCTGTGTGTCTCATTCCTGGCTCCAGCCATATATTCTCCCATCCTGCCCTCATGAGTATCCATTCTGCCCCATATGATCTTCCCATCCTGCTCCATCTGTCTCCATCTGTCTCCATGCCCCGTATCTCCATTCTTGCCCCACCTGTCTTCAGTCCTGCCCCCAGTGTGTCCGCATTCTGCCCCCAGTGTGTCCAGCATTCTCCCCAGTGTCTCCAGTCCTGCCCCCAGTGCTCCAGCATCCTGCCCCAGTGTGTCCAGCATTTTACCCCCAGTGTCTCCAGCATTCTGCCCCCAGTGTCTCCAGCATTCTGCCCCAGTGTGTCCAGCATTCTGCCCCCAGTGCTCCAGCATTCTGCCCCCAGTGTCTCCAGCATTCTGCCCCCAGTGTCTCCAGTCCTGCCCCCAGTGTGTCTAGCATTCTGCCTGTGTGTCCAGCATTCTACCCCCAGTGTGTCCAGCATTCTGCCCCCAGTGTCTCCAGCATTCTGCCACCAGTGTCTCCAGTCCTGCCCCCAGTGTTTCCTGCATTCTGCCTCAGTGTGTCCAGCATTCTGCCCCCAGTGTGTCCAGCATTCTACCCCCAGTGTCTCCAGCATTCTGCCCCAGTGTCTTCAGCATTCTTCCCCAGTGTGTCCAGCATTCTGCCCCCAGTTTGTCCAGCATTCTACCCCCAGTGTCTCCAGCATTCTGCCCCAGTGTCTTCAGCATTCTTCCCCAGTGTGTCCAGCATTCTACCCCCAGTGTCTCCAGCATTCTGACTCAGTGTCTCCAGCATTCTGCCCCAGTGTCTCCAGCATTCTGCCCCCAGTGTGTCCAGCATTCTGCCCCAGTGTGTCCAGCATTCTGCCCCCAATGTGTCCAGCATTCTGCCCCGGGCCCCCCGATCGCTACTCTCAATAATAGAAAAAAAAAAGTTCTTACCTGGCCGCGCTCCTGTGGCGAAGCTCCCTCCACTCAGCTGAAGCACGCACTTGCCGGGCAACTGACACTGATGTCAGATGCCGGCAACGCAACGTGCGGGCCCCGCACGTCAATAGTGTTGCCGCAGCGCCACTAAGGGCCCGGTTTAGCCTGCCGGTAGGGGCCCGGTGAGCAGATGAGACGGGGCCCAATGCGGGCCCCCTCTGCCCACCTGGCTCCATACTATGCCAGTCAGGGCAGAAATGCCCTGATGGCGGCCCTGATCTATTTATCTGTCTATCATCTATCTGTCTATCTATTATCTATCATTTATTAGCTATCTATTATTATTATACATTTTTATAGCGCCATTTATTCCATGGAGCTTTACATGTGAATACGGGGCAAATATAGACAAATACATTAAACATAAGCAATAGGCAGAGGGGAGAGGCTGGGGAATAGCTGGGAGACAGGTAGATTAGTTGGGCAACAGAGTGTAGGCTGGATTGGAGTGGTGCCAGAGTGCTAGAAGGGAGGCCAGAGAGTAGGAGGTTGCAGTAGTCAAGGCGGGAGATGATAAGGGCATGCACTAGTGTTTTTGTGGTGTCGCAGTCAAGGAATGCGCGGATCCGGGAAATATTTTTGAGTTTGAGACGGCAGGAGGAGGCAAGGGCTTGGATATGTGGCTTGAAAGAGAGGACAGAGTCGAGGATCACTCTGAGGCACCGAGCATGCGGGACTGGGGAAAGTGAGCAGCCATTGACCTTGATGGATATGTCGGGAGGAGGGGTAGAGTGAGATGGGGAAGATGGTGAATTCTGTTTTGTCCATGTTCAGTTTTAGAAAGCGAGCAGAAAAGAAGGCCGAGATAACAGACAGGTGTTGTGAGATTTTGGTCAGTAAGGAGGTGAAGTCGGACCTGGATATGTAGATCTGCGTGTCATCGGCGTAGAGATGGTACTGCATACCGTGGGATTCTATGAGCTGTCCCAGGCCAAAGGTGTAGATGGAAAAGTGCAGGGGCCCTAGGATTGAGTCTTGGGGAACTCTGACAGACAAGGGGCGAGGTGAGGAGATGGTGTGTGAGAGGGAGACACTGAATGTCCGGTCTGTCAGATATGACGAGATCCAGGATAGGGCCAAGTCTGTGATGCCGAGAGATGAGAGATCTGTAGCAGAAGGGAGTGGTCCACTGTGTCATAGGCAGTCATCTATCTGTTATCTTTCTATCTATCTATCTATCTATCTATCTATCTATCTATCTATCTATCTATCTATCTATCTATCTATCTATCTATCTATCTATCTATCTACCTACCTAATATTTAGACATCTAATATCTATTCAATTTAAAGGGAACCTGTCACCCCCGAAATGGAAGTTGAGCTAAAGGTGCCGTCACACATAACGATTTCTTTAACGATATCGTTGCTTTTTGTGACGTAGCAACGATATCGTTAACAAAATCGTTATGTGTGACAGCGACCAACGATCAGGCCCCTGCTGGGAGATCGTTGGTCGCTGGGAATGATAAGAACTTTTTTTTTGGTCGCTGATCACCCGCTGTCATCGCTGAATCGGCGTGTGTGACGCCGATCCAGCGATGAGTCCCCTGGTAACCAGGGTAAACATCGGGTTACTAAGTGCAAGGCCGCGCTTAGTAACCCGATATTTACCCTGGTTACCATTGTAAAGGTAAAAAAAAAAAAACAGTACATACTCACATTCCGGTGTCTGTCACGTCCCTCGCTGTCAGCTTCCCGCACTGACTGACGTCACCGCTGTGCTCTGCTTTACGACTGGCGCTCACATAGTCAGTGCGGGAAGCTGACGGCGAAGGACGTGACAGACACCGGAATGTGAGTATGTACTGTTTTTTTTTTTTTACTTTTACAATGGTAACCAGGGTAAATATCGGGTTACTAAGCGCGGCCCTGCGCTTAATAACCCGATGTTTACCCTGGTTACCCAGGGATTTTGGCATCGTTGGTCGCTGGAGAGCTGTCTGTGTGACAGCTCCCCATCGACCACACAAGGACTTTCCAACGATCACAGCCAGGTCGTATCGCTGGTCATGATCGTTGGAAAGTTGATCAGTGTGAAGGTACCTTAAGCCCACCGGCATCAGGGGCTTATCTACAGCATTCTGTAATGCATTCTGTAATGCTGTAGATAAGCCCCCAATGTATCCTGATAGATGAGAAAAAGAGGTTAGATTATACTCACCTGGTGGGGCGGTCCCGATATGATGGGCGTCTCGCAGGTACGGACTGAGGCTGAAATTCAGCCCTGGCATTTGAAATCACACAGGCCCATGGTGTCCAGCCCTGAGCACCAGATAGGATATGTTACTAATATTACCCTGGATGGAGGAAAGCAAAATTTACTGTAATGCAAAGATTTCTAATGATTCCCGTGGTCTGCTGGGGTAAGTGACGGAGTCAGCAACTTTGTGCTCTGTAACAAGTCTTAACAGTATGGGGGTCTTGAGAACACAGATTCTGTTAACAATGCAGCAGCAGGGCAGCCCACGACTAGACAGGCCCTTCTGGCATTTGCCAGAATTGCCAGATGGCGAGTCCGGCCCTGGCGTCGCTTCTGGGGCCTCCCATCTTCTTACGATGATGTCCTCTTCTTGTCTTCACACTGCGGCTCCGGTGCAGGCGTACTGATTTGCCCTGTTGAGGGCAGAGGAAAGTACTGCAGTGCGCAGGAGCTGGGCCTCTCTGACCTTTCCCGGCACCTGCGCACTGCAGTACTTTGCTCTGCCCTCAACAGGGCAAATCAGTACGCCTGCACCGGAGCCGCAGTGTGACTACAAGAAGAGGACGTCATCGTAAGAATATTGGAGGCCCCGGACCGAACCGCAGCGGGACCGCCCTTGGGTGAGTATAATCTAACCTCTTTTTCTCATCTATCAGGATACATCGGGGGCTTATCTACAGCATTCCAGAATGTTGTATATAAGCCCCTGATGCCGGTGGGCTTAGCTCATCTTCCAGTTTGGGGGTGACAGGTTCCCTTTAATGTCTATTATATCTAAATATAATAAATAATAAGTGCATATGAGTCTAATATATATATAATGTATCTATGTGATCACTTTCTGACACTTATGTCTTTATCTAATATCTGTCTATCAAATATCTCATATATCAATCTATATCTATTAAGCAATCTAATATTTATCTATTTAGTATTTAATGCCTGTCTAATATGTGCTTAATGGGGGTTGTCCAGAACTTTAAGGCTATGTGCACACGTTGCGGATTTTGCTGCGGATCTTCAGAGGATTGGCCGCTGCAGATTCGCAGCAGTTTTCCCTGAGTTTACAGTACCATGTAAACCTATGGAAAACAAAATCCGCAGTGCACATGCTGCGGAAAAAACCATGCGGAAACATAGCGTTGTTTATTCCACAGCATGTCAATTCTTTGTGTGGATTCTGCAACGGTTTACACCTGTTCCACAATAGGAATCCGCAGGTGTAAAACCGCAGGTGGAATCTGCACAAAATCTGCAAAAAAATCGCGGTAAATCCTCGGTAATTCTGCAGGAAATCCGCAGTGCGGTTTACCTGCGGATTTACCAAAATCAGTCCGGAAAAATCCGCACCACTTTCCGCAATGTGTGCACGTGGCCTAATGGTTTATCCTTAGTACAGGTCATCAATGTCTGATCGGTGGGGGTGCGACACCCGGCATTCCCCGCTGATCAGCTTCGGGGGCTGGAACTGCTCAGTTGTGGAGTTGCACAGCGCCATTCGTCTAGCTTGCGAGAAATACGCACACGTTTTCCTCATTTCAGCCCAATTGAGCAATTTAATTCAATGGGGAAAATCAGTGAGAAATGTAAAGTTATACACATGTCATACGGATGTCATATGCACCAACGCATCACACACAGACGACCATATGGAGAACACTCGTGCGACGCTCGGCAGGGAGACTCGGACCGATACGTTTAGTCCGCCTTACAATGCACAGACCCTCACCAATGCTGTCTTATGACATAACCATTATTTTTTGCAAATGCTTCCTCACAGCTGCTGCAAACATACAAATGTATTTTATCCTACATGCTGCATTACATACTGTATATTATACAGGGTGGGCCATGTACATGGATACACCTAAATAAAACGGGAATGGTTGGTGATATCAACTTCCTGTTTGTGGCACATTAGTATATGGGAGGGGGAAAACTTTTCAAGATGGGTGGTGACCATGGCGGCCATTTTGAAATCGGCCATTTTGGATGCCCGCCAAGGTGTATCCATATAACTGCCCACCCTTTACATATATATATATGTATATTTATATGTATGTGTGTATATATATATATATATATATATATATATATATATATATATACACAGTATATGTGTTTATTTATTCTTGTATTTTGAAATAATACAGTAAATTCCTTTCATTCGACACACAGGATCCAGAATTATTGACAATCCGGACTGTTTCCTGCACAGAACTGCAATATACTGAGGAATTTCACAAGACATAAATGTGCTATTATTTCATTTCTGATGTTTTCTTCCTGTAAATTTCTCCCCCATGACAGTATAGTGTACAGCGTTTTCTATGACCGCCCGTTATTCCAGAATCTTTGATAACTCCCGGGTCCCATGTAGGCGCTGGGTTATATAATTATGGAGTTGTATTATTGTTTTCTCCCATATCATCCATCCATATTACTGGGAATAGCAGATTTTTGGCTCAGTCCCCATCTCCAGATATCCCCTCCCCGGCTCAGGGACGTCAGACCGTAGAGAAAAGCAGCAGGGTTTTGTCAGGCACATACTGGCTTGTTCTCAGTGACAAGACCCCAGAGATTCTCCGAGCAAATGGAAAGCGGATAAATCTCTGACCTGCATCAGGGGTAAGACAGGGGCTGAATAGAGTGCGGCGCGTCAGCATCGATCACCTTGTGCCCCCCAGCAGCGCAGGAAGGTGCAACGCAGGGTGGTGTCGGCGCCATTAGGAGATGGACATGCCCACAGGCAACATGGCTGCGGGGAATATTCTTGGTGCCTATAGGGTATATATGATTATCTCAGATCACAGCCATCTATTCAAGGCTAGTAAAGAAGATTTACCGTTTTATATATCCTGCTCAGCATAAATGAGGACACCCCCTTTGAAAAGTAAGATTTTAATCAATATATCACTGAACGGCGAGAACAATTTCCAAAATTTTTACACAGGACGATGTGCTGCAGAGAATGATGAACTATCTATGTGACAATATGTGCCAAATTTGTCAAAAATCAAGTGTGATTTTGTTAATTTGTGATAAAGTCCAAATGTGAAAAACAGAAAGACAAAACAGAAAAAAATCTTTAAAAAAATAGTTTTTTTTTTGTTTTTTTGGAGGGGGATTTTCAAAAACATCATGTATGTATTCCAATGATAGCCGAGTGCAGTCCGATATGTGGACTTGAGTGGGTGCGCATTATCCAATTTGCGCAGCTACTCACAGAATGCTGCGATTTTTTTTCGTTCTGTAGAAAAAGACTCAGTCTGCTCTGCCCGATAACATCGTAGAGCACTTATCCGTGTTATACGCTCATGTGAGCGAGCCCAAAGAGTGATGTTTTTCCAAGTCCTATAGAGAAGCCTAAGGAAAAATATCTAAAAAAAATAACATTTTACATTGAGCCACTGTCACAGCCGATATCTGCGGACCGGTGGAGGAGCAGGGTCTTGGACGCAAACCGATCCCAAATTGATGGCCCACCCAACGGACAAGTCATCAGTATGACCCCTTTAGGGTATGTGCACACGTCAGGATTTTTTCCTGACAAAATCCGGAGAATTCTGCCAGAAATCCGCGTGCTTTTTTCGCGCTGATTTCTCGCGGAATTTGCGCGTTTTTGATGCGTTTTTTGCGCGGATTTTTTGCGCATTTTTTGCGGATTTTTCCGGAATGTCCATTTTGATAGGAAATCCGCAGAAAATCCGCAAAAAGATAGAGCATGTCCGGATTTTTTGCGGTATGCGTTTTTTTGCGGAAAAAAACGCTAACATATGCACAAAAAATGCGGAATGCATTCTAAATGATAGGATGCATAATGTTAGCTTTTTTTAGGGGATTTACAGCGTTTTTATGGCGAAATTCCGCTAAAAATCCGGACGTGTGCACATACCCTTAAACTCAATGGGGACACTAAGTCTACGTTCACACTAGGCGTTTTTTCAGCGTTTTTTTTTTCTGCAGCAAGACCTGCTGTCTTGGCAAGAAAGAAGTCAGGTGTATCTTGGGTTTTTTGCGTTTCTCCTGCATTTTTTTCATGCTAAATTTGTCTGTTGTGCATGCTGAGAAAGTTTATTGCAAAAAAAAATCTATTTAATTAGGTTTAGGCCCCAAAAATGCAGCAAAACCAGATACCTTTGTTTTTGGTGCGGATTTTCAGTGTTTTTTCACCACCCATTACTTTCAATGGGTGAAAAATGTCGAAAAAACGCTGAAAGTAGTGACATGCTCTATAGTGCAAAAAACCATGAAAAGCAAAAAATACTGATGACAAAAAAACAATGTGCATGCATGAGATTTCTGAAATCTCATAGACTGGTACTGTAAAAAGTAGCTGAAAATTTGCACAACAAAAAGCATTAAAAAAGACGCTGAAAAAAGTGTGAGCATAGCCTTTACTAGAGTTGAGCGACCTTGACCTTTTTAGAGTCGAGCCGGGTTTCGCGAAACCCGACTATCTCAAAAGTCGGGTCGAGTGAAATCGCCCGATTATGACGTAAAGTCGGGATCGACCGAAACACGAAACCCAATGCAAGTCAATGGGGCAGCATAGTCGGCAGTGAGTGGGGGCCAGGAAAACACCTAGAGTGCCCATTTTAATGTCAAAACCATCCATTCTTCTTAATGAAGCTTGTCAATCGTAATTTACCTTATAATAATTGGAAGGCATTTGAAATTGGGGGTCATTTGGCTAAAGTTGTGGTGGGTAGGGCTGGTTCAAGTAATTAGTGGGCCCAGGAAATCTGGACCACGTCACGGCAGTGGAGCAGGGAGAGGTAAGTATTTCAACTTTGCAAGTGCTGTGAACCTGAGCAAGCAGGGGGGGCCCACTCGTTGGCATTGGCACTGGCACAGGGCCCCTCAAAGTACAGCGGTGTGTTTGCACGGCGGGGGCGCCTCCCACCGGCAGCAACACTTTTACGTACCATGAGAGGCCCTGTGCCAGTGACGTCGCCAACTAGTATTCCTCCCCCCACCTGATGAAGGAACCTGCACTTTCATCTGCACCTTCCTGTTTGTCCCCGTGTAAGGTGGTATGGTATGCGGGAAGGGGGACCTGACTTTCAGCAGGGTCACAATCTTGCAGTGTAGCGTGCACGGGAAATGTTGCGTTATGGGTCAATGTACCAGCAGACTCATCTATCACTGGCTGGGCAATGGGCAGGATGAGGAGGAAACACAGATATAGGCCCAAAGAATAAAGTGGGCTAAATGCAGTTCAAAATTGGTAACACAGGACTAATCAGGGGGCATTGCAGTGGAGGACAACTGGAATGAGAGGCTGACACAGAGAGTAGGCCCAAATCAGTAAGTAGTCGAAATGCAGTTCAAAATTGGCAACAGTAGTAAACAGGCGGCACAGCTTTGTTCAGTGGAGGAGAACAGCAAGGAGTGGCAGACACCGATAGTAGGCCCCAACCCAACTAGTAGGCCAAATGCAGTCTAACATTAACAACTACTTAACGAGCGCCTGAAAACGGAATTTCAGGACAGGAAACCAGGAGAACAGCAAGGAGCGGCAGACACCGATAGTAGGCCCCAAACCAACTAGTACGCCAAATGCAGTTGTTCCGTTTAACCACAATTTAATGAGAGCCTGAAGATAGAAGTTCAGGAAAGGCAACCTGGAGAACACCTTGGAGTGGAACACACCATCTCTCTACACCCCATACCCAATTTGTAGGCCTAATGCAGCGTAGTTTCCAACAACTACTAAACGAGAGCATGATGATCGAAGCATTGGCGAGGAAACCTGGGGAACACCTTTGAGTGGAACACACCATCTCTCTACAGTGGAACACACCATCTCTCTACACCCCATACCCAATTTGTAGGCCTAATGCAGCGTAGTTTCCAACAACTACTAAACGAGAGCCGGAAGATCGAAGCAATGGAGAGGAAACCTGGGGAACACCTTGGAGTGTAACACACCATCTCTCTACACCCCATACCCAATTTGTAGGCCTAATGCAGCGTAGTTTCCAACAACTACTAAACGAGAGCCGGAAGATCGAAGCTCAGGAAAGGCAACCTGGAGAACACCTTGGAGTGGAACACACCATCTCTCTACACCTCATACCCAATTTGTAGGCCCAATGCAGCGTAGTTTCCAACAACTACTAAACGAGAGCCGGAAGATCGAAGCAATGGAGAGGAAACCTGGGGAACACCTTGGAGTGTAACACACCATCTCTCTACACCCCATACCCAATTTGTAGGCCTAATGCAGCGTAGTTTCCAACAACTACTAAACGAGAGCCGGAAGATCGAAGCAATGGAGAGGAAACCTGGGGAACACCTTGGAGTGTAACACACCATCTCTCTACACCCCATACCCAATTTGTAGGCCTAATGCAGCGTAGTTTCTAACAACTACTAAACGAGAGCCGGAAGATCGAAGCAATGGAGAGGAAACCTGGGGAACACCTTGGAGTGGAACACACCATCTCTCTACAGTGGAACCCACCATCGCTCTACACCCCATACCCAATTTGTAGGCCTAATGCAGCGTAGTTTCCAACAACTACTAAACGAGAGCCGGAAGATCGAAGCTCAGGAAAGGCAACCTGGGGAACACCTTGGAGTGGAACACACCATCTCTCTACACCCCATACCCAATTTGTAGGCCCAATGCAGCCTAGTTTCCAACAACTACTAAACGAGAGCCGGAAGATCGAAGCTCAGGAAAGGCAACCTGGGGAACACCTTGGAGTGTAACAAACCCTCTCTCTACACCACGGAAGGGCTGATTCTTAGGAAGGAAGGCTGTCGGAAAGAAGCAGGGCGCGTCCGAGGGTGATTATATTCTTATTAGGTATATACTCACCCTCGGACGCGCCCTGCTTTATTTGTAATGAATGTTTATTTGCAATGTGGTTTTGACTTACTCTATTTTTTTGGTAAATAATGATTTTATTATTTTCATTGTTTTGCATCTTCTTGGCAATAATATAAAGAAGACGCGACAGGACAACACTCGGTGGATGCCATATCTGTGTTTAAAATTGAAAAAACCTTTCAGTTAACTACTTGCAGGAGAAAGTTATTGTAGCTGGTGGCCATTTTTAGTACTGTACCAGATTTTTGTTGTATGTGTTTGTTTTTAATGTTAAAATGTCTGCATTTGATATCTCTCCAGTATTTTCTTTTTTATAAGCAAAATACTTATTTTTATATTTTCTGATGTTGGTTCCAGGGGTACACGGGCAGCAGTGGTGTGTTCAGTGGAGGCCTAGTGGAAGGAGTGACCGCAGACAGGCATCGAAGGCCTAAAATAATAACACATGGCTGTAGGCAATTTTAAATTGGTTACAGGGGTACACGGGCAGCAGTGGTGTGGTCAGTGGAGGCCTAGTGGAAGGAGTGACCGCAGACAGGCATCGAAGGCCTAAAATAATAACACATGGCTGTAGGCAATTTTAAATTGGTTCCAGGGGTACACGGGGAGCAGTGGTGTGGTCAGTGGAGGCCTAGTGGAAGGAGTGACCACAGACAGGCATCGAAGGCCTAAAATAATAACACATGGCTGTAGGCAATTTTAAATTGGTTACAGGGGTACACGGGCAGCAGTGGTGTGGTCAGTGGAGGCCTAGTGGAAGGAGTGACCGCAGACAGGCATCGAAGGCCTAAAATAATAACACATGGCTGTAGGCAATTTTAAATTGGTTCCAGGGGTACACGGGCAGCAGTGGTGTGGTCAGTGGAGGCCTAGTGGAAGGAGTGACCGCAGACAGGCATCGAAGGCCTAAAATAATAACACATGGCTGTAGGCAATTTTAAATTGGTTCCAGGGGTACACGGGCAGCAGTGGTGTGGTCAGTGGAGGCCTAGTGGAAGGAGTCACCGCAGACAGGCATCGAAGGCCTAAAATAATAACACATGGCTGTAGGCAATTTTAAATTGGTTACAGGGGTACACGGGCAGCAGTGGTGTGGTCAGTGGAGGCCTAGTGGAAGGAGTAACCGCAGACAGGCATCGAAGGCCTAAAATAATAACACATGGCTGTAGGCAATTTTAAATTAGTTCCAGGGGTACACGGGCAGCAGTGGTGTGGTCAGTGGAGGCCTAGTGGAAGGAGTCACCGCAGACAGGCATCGAAGGCCTAAAATAATAACACATGGCTGTAGGCAATTTTAAATTGGTTACAGGGGTACACGGGCAGCAGTGGTGTGGTCAGTGGAGGCCTAGTGGAAGGAGTAACCGCAGACAGGCATCGAAGGCCTAAAATAATAACACATGGCTGTAGGCAATTTTAAATTGGTTCCAGGGGTACACGGGCAGCAGTGGTGTGGTCAGTGGAGGCCTAGTGGAAGGAGTAACCGCAGACAGGCATCGAAGGCCTAAAATAATAACACATGGCTGTAGGCAATTTTAAATTGGTTCCAGGGGTACACGGGCAGCAGTGGTGTGGTCAGTGGAGGCCTAGTGGAAGGAGTGACCGCAGACAGGCATCGAAGGCCTAAAATAATAACACATGGCTGTAGGCAATTTTAAATTGGTTACAGGGGTACACGGGCAGTAGTGGTGTGGTCAGTGGAGGCCTAGTGGAAGGAGTAACCGCAGACAGGCATCGAAGGCCTAAAATAATAACACATGGCTGTAGGCAATTTTAAATTGGTTCCAGGGGTACACGGGCAGCAGTGGTGTGGTCAGTGGAGGCCTAGTGGAAGGAGTCACCGCAGACAGGCATCGAAGGCCTAAAATAATAACACATGGCTGTAGGCAATTTTAAATTGGTTACAGGGGTACACGGGCAGCAGTGGTGTGGTCAGTGGAGGCCTAGTGGAAGGAGTAACCGCAGACAGGCATCGAAGGCCTAAAATAATAACACATGGCTGTAGGCAATTTTAAATTGGTTACAGGGGTACACGGGCAGCAGTGGTGTGGTCAGTGGAGGCCTAGTGGAAGGAGTGACCGCAGACAGGCATCGAAGGCCTAAAATAATAACACATGGCTGTAGGCAATTTTAAATTGGTTCCAGGGGTACACGGGCAGCAGTGGTGTGGTCAGTGGAGGCCTAGTGGAAGGAGTGATCACAGACAGGCATCGAAGGCCTAAAATAATAACACATGGCTGTAGGCAATTTTAAATTGGTTCCAGGGGTACACGGGCAGCAGTGGTGTGGTCAGTGGAGGCCTAGTGGAAGGAGTGACCGCAGACAGGCATCGAAGGCCTAAAATAATAACACATGGCTGTAGGCAATTTTAAATTGGTTCCAGGGGTACACGGGCAGCAGTGGTGTGGTCAGTGGAGGCCTAGTGGAAGGAGTCACCGCAGACAGGCATCGAAGGCCTAAAATAATAACACATGGCTGTAGGCAATTTTAAATTGGTTACAGGGGTACACGGGCAGCAGTGGTGTGGTCAGTGGAGGCCTAGTGGAAGGAGTGACCGCAGACAGGCATCGAAGGCCTAAAATAATAACACATGGCTGTAGGCAATTTTAAATTGGTTCCAGGGGTACACGGGCAGCAGTGGTGTGGTCAGTGGAGGCCTAGTGGAAGGAGTCACCGCAGACAGGCATCGAAGGCCTAAAATAATAACACATGGCTGTAGGCAATTTTAAATTGGTTACAGGGGTACACGGGCAGCAGTGGTGTGGTCAGTGGAGGCCTAGTGGAAGGAGTGACCACAGACAGGCATCGAAGGCCTAACATAACAAAAATGTCAATACAATGGTATTGTCAGTGGCAGGCATTGAAGGATGTCAGCGCATAGACTAAACATTGGTGGAGCTGTGAGATAATTTTGCAAGTGGTAGAGCACTGTTTGAGCTGGGGTGGGGGGAAACTGTCTTGTGGCCGGCGGTACAGGCCCAGGGCCCCTCATATTACAACGGTGTGTCTGACGTTGGGTGCGCACCACCACCGCCAGAGACACTTTATTGTACTAGGAGGGACCCAGTGGCAGTGCCGTCGACCAAAAGCGGGCTCACCCACCTCTTCAGACAAACTGCACTCTCACGGGTGCTGTCGCCAAGTGTCGATACCACGGCCCCGTGTGGGGAGTTTGGCCATTTAGTGAGGTGTAAACATGTCATATGCTGGACAATCAGGTGCAGAAAATTACGAGATTGGAAAAGGCATTCAGAATAGTCCACAGGCAAGACCTTTTCATAGGAAAGCTAGGTGTCAGCCGGGCAAGGTGGGGCAAAAGATTTCGAAATCCAGTTGTGGTTCATTTTAATGAAGGTTAGATCATCTACATTTTGGGTAGCCAGACGAGTCCTTTTTTCTGTTAGTATTGAACCTGCAGCACTGAATACTCTTTCTGATAGGACACTAGCTGCCGGGCAAGCAAGCTCCTGCAATGTATATTCTGCCAATTCTGGCCAGGTGTCTAATTTTGATGCCCAGTAATCAAATGGGAATGACGGTTGAGGGAGAACATCGATAAGGGATGAAAAATAGTTTGTAACCATACTGGACAAATGTTGTCTCCTGTCACTTTGAATTGATGCTGCAGTACCTGTCCTGTCTGCAATCATAGCAAAATCACTCCACAACCTGGTCAGAAAACCACTCTGGCCAACGCCACTTCTGATTTCTGCCCCTCTAACTCCTCTGGTCTGCTGGCCCCTGCAGCTCGTGTGAGAACGATCACGGGCGCTGTGTGCAGGGAATGCCAGAAGCAAACGGTCAACAAGAGTTGATTGTTTGGTTGCTAATATTAGTTCCAAGTTCTCATGTGGCATTATATTTTGCAATTTGCCTTTATAGCGAGGATCAAGGAGGCAGGCCAACCAGTAATCGTCATCATTCATCATTTTAGTTATGCGTGTGTCCCTTTTGAGGATACGTAAGGCATAATCCGCCATGTGGGCCAAAGTTCCAGTTCTCAAATCTGCGGTTGTGCTTGGTTGAGGGGCAGTTTCAGGCAAATCCACGTCACTTGTGTCCCTCAAAAAACCAGAACCCGGCCTTGCCGCGCCACCAATTTCCAGTGGCCCCGAAAAAGCTTCCTCATTAAAAATATAATCATCCCCATCATCCTCCTCGTCCTCCTCCTCCTCTTCGCCTGCTACCTCGTCCTGTACACTGCCCTGGCCAGACAATGGCTGACTGTCATCAAGGCTTTCCTCTTCCTCAGCTGCAGACGCCTGATCCTTTATGTGCGTCAAACTTTGCATCAGCAGACGCATTAGGGGGATGCTCATGCTTATTATGGCGTTGTCTGCACTAACCAGCCGTGTGCATTCCTCAAAACACTGAAGGACTTGACACATGTCTTGAATCTTCGACCACTGCACACCTGACAACTCCATGTCTGCCATCCTACTGCCTGCCCGTGTATGTGTATCCTCCCACAAAAACATAACAGCCCGCCTCTGTTCACACAGTCTCTGAAGCATGTGCAGTGTTGAGTTCCACCTTGTTGCAACGTCTATGATTAGGCGATGCTGGGGAAGGTTCAAAGAACGCTGATAGGTCTGCATACGGCTGGAGTGTACGGGCGAACGGCGGATATGTGAGCAAAGTCCACGCACTTTGAGGAGCAGGTCGGATAACCCCGGATAACTTTTCAGGAAGCACTGCACCACCAGGTTTAAGGTGTGAGCCAGGCAAGGAATGTTTTTCAGTTGGGAAAGGGAGATGGCAGCCATGAAATTCCTTCCGTTATCACTCACTACCTTGCCTGCCTCAAGATCTACAGTGCCCAGCCACGACTGCGTTTCTTTCTGCAAGAACTCGGACAGAACTTCCGCGGTGTGTCTGTTGTCGCCCAAACACTTCATAGCCAATACAGCCTGCTGACGTTTGCCAGTAGCTGCCCCATAATGGGAGACCTGGTGTGCAACAGTGGCAGCTGCGGATGGAGTGGTTGTGCGACTGCGGTCTGTGGACGAGCTCTCACTTCTGCAGGAGGACGAAGAGGAGGAGGAGGGGGTGCGAACGGCTACAGCCAATTGTTTCCTAGACCGTGGGCTAGGCAGAACTGTCCCAAACTTGCTGTCCCCTGTGGACCCTGCATCCACCACATTTACCCAGTGTGCCGTGATGGACACGTAACGTCCCTGGCCATGCCTACTGGTCCATGCATCTGTTGTCAGGTGCACCTTTGTGCTCACAGATTGCCTGAGTGCATGGACGATGCGCTCTTTAACATGCTGGTGGAGGGCTGGGATGGCTTTTCTGGAAAAAAAGTGTCGACTGGGTAGCTCGTAGCGTGGTACAGCGTAGTCCATCAGGGCTTTGAAAGCTTCGCTTTCAACTAACCGGTAGGGCATCATCTCTAACGAGATTAGTCTAGCTATGTGTGCGTTCAAACCCTGTGTACGCGGATGCGAGGCTAAGTACTTCCTTTTTCTAACCATAGTCTCATGTAGGGTGAGCTGGACTGGAGAGCTGGAGATCGTGGAACTAGCGGGAGTGCCGGTGGACATGGCAGACTGAGAGACGGTGGGAGATGGTATTGTTGCCACCGGTGCCCTAGATGCAGTGTTTCCTACTACGAAACTGGTGATTCCCTGACCCTGACGGCTTTGGCCTGGCAAAGAAACCTGCACAGATACTGCAGGTGGTGCGGAAAATGGTGGCCCTACACTGCCGGAAGGGATGTTGCGTTGCTGACTAGCTTCATTGGCCGAGGGTGCTACAACCTTAAGGGACGTTTGGTAGTTAGTCCAGGCTTGCAAATGCATGGTGGTTAAATGTCTATGCATGCAACTTGTATTGAGACTTTTCAGATTCTGTCCTCTGCTTAAGGTAGTTGAACATTTTTGACAGATGACTTTGCGCTGATCAATTGGATGTTGTTTAAAAAAATGCCAGACTGCACTCTTTCTAGCATCGGATACCTTTTCAGGCATTGCAGACTGAGCTTTAACCGGATGGCCACGCTGTCCTCCAACAGGTTTTAGCTTTGCCACGCGTTTTGGGCAAGATACGGGCCCGGCAGATGGAACCTGTTGCGATGTTGATGCCTGCTGCGGCCCCTCCTCCTCCGCTTCAGAACTGCTGCCGCCTGCACCCTGTTCCCCCAATGGCTGCCAATCGGGGTCAAGAACTGGGTCATCTATTACCTCTTCTTGTAGCTCGTGTGCAACTTCGTCTGTGTCACCGTGTCGGTCGGTGGTATAGCGTTCGTGATGGGGCAACATAGTCTCATCAGGGTCTGATTCTTGATCAGCACCCTGCGAGGGCAATGTTGTGGTCTGAGTCAAAGGACCAGCATCGTAGTCTGGCTGTGGCTGTGCATCAGTGCACTCCATGTCAGATTCAACTTGTAATGGGCATGGACTGTTAACTGCTTCACTTTCTAAGCCAGGGACAGTATGTGTAAAGAGCTCCATGGAGTAACCCGTTGTGTCGCCTGCTGCATTCTTCTCTGTTGTTGTTTTTGCTGAAGAGGACAAGGAAGCGACTTGTCCCTGACCGTGAACATCCACTAACGACGCGCTGCTTTGACATTTACCAGTTTCACGAGAGGAGGCAAAAGAGCTAGAGGCTGAGTCAGCAAGATAAGCCAAAACTTGCTCTTGCTGCTCCGGCTTTAAAAGCGGTTTTCCTACTCCCAGAAAAGGGAGCGTTCGAGGCCTTGTGTAGCCAGACGACGAACCTGGCTCCACAGCTCCAGACTTAGGTGCAATATTTTTTTTCCCACGACCAGCTGATGCTCCACCACTACCACTACCCTCATTACCAGCTGACAATGAACGCCCCCGGCCACGACCTCTTCTACCATACTTCCTCATTGTTTTAAAAACGTAACCAAACTAACGGTATTTGTTGCTGTCACACAAATTACACGGTGAGCTATAACTTCAGTATGATTTAGCTACCCCTTTACAGGTGAGTGAGACCACAACGAAAATCAGGCACAATGTTACACACTCTGTTGTTGGTGGCAACAAATGAGAGAGATGCCACACACGCAGGACTGTCACTGAAGCACAAATGTAAATATTAATCTCCCACTGATTTGATTTTTTTTTTTTTTTTCAGGGAGACTTTAGGAAAAAAAAAAAATAGAATAAAATGATTTTTTCAGGAAGAATTTAGAAACCAAAGAAAATAAAATTATTTTTTCAGGGAGAATTTAGAAAACAAATAAAACAAAAAAAGGCTTTCTATGGCCCACTGAGTGAGAGATGACGCACACAGGAGTCAGGAGTGGCACACAAGCCCAGAGGCCAATATTTATCTCCCACTGATTGATGTAGTGATTTTTTCAGGTAGATTTTGGAACCCAAATCAAGCTAAAAAAATAATAGGCTTTCTATGGCCCACAATTGGAGAGAGAGAGAGAGATGGCACACCCAGGAGTCAAGACTGGCACACAAGCAGAAAGGGCAATATTAATCTCCCACTGATTTGTTTTTTGTTTTTTTTTTCAGGGAGACTTTAGGAAAAAAAAAATAGAATAAAATGATTTTTTCAGGAAGAATTTAGAAACCAAATAAAATAAAATTATTTTTTCAGGGAGAATTTAGAAAACAAATAAAACAAAAAAAGGCTTTCTATGGCCCACTGAGTGAGAGATGACGCACACAGGAGTCAGGAGTGGCACACAAGCCCAGAGGCCAATATTTATCTCCCACTGATTGATGTAGTGATTTTTTCAGGTAGATTTTGGAACCCAAATCAAGCTAAAAAAAATAATAGGCTTTCTATGGCCCACAATTGGAGAGAGAGAGAGAGATGGCACACCCAGGAGTCAAGACTGGCACACAAGCAGAAAGGGCAATATTAATCTCCCACTAATTTGTTTTTTTTTTTTTTTTTTCAGGGAGACTTTAGGAAAAAAAAAATAGAATAAAATGATTTTTTCAGGAAGAATTTAGAAACCAAATAAAATAAAATGATTTTTTCAGGGAGAATTTAGAAAACAAATAAAACAAAAAAAGGCTTTCTATGGCCCACTGAGTGAGAGATGACGCACACAGGAGTCAGGAGTGGCACACAAGCCCAGAGGCCAATATTTATCTCCCACTTTTTTTTTTTTGTTCCAGGGAAAATTTATAAACCCAATAAAAAAAATAATAAATAGGCTTTCTATGGCCCACTATCTGAGAGACAGAGAGAGATGGCACGCTTAGGACTGGCACACAAGCCCAAAGGCCAATATTAATCTCCCTTTTTTTTTTAAGGGAGAATTTATAAAACCAAAAAAAAAAAAATAAATAGGCTTTCTATGGCCCACTATTTGTGAGAGAGATGGCACGCTCAGGACTGGCACACAAGCCCAGAGGCCAATATTAATCTCCCACTTTTTTTTTTTTTCCAGGGAAAATTTATAAACCCAATAAAAAAAAAATAAATAAATAGGCTTTCTATGGCCCACTATCTGAGAGAGAGAGATGGCACGCTTAGGACTGGCACACAAGCCCAAAGGCCAATATTAATCTCCCACTGATTGATTTATTGATTTTTTCAGGTAGAATTTAGAACCCAAATAAAGCAAAAAAAAAAAAAAATGGGCTTTCTATGGCCCACTGAGTGAGTGATGATGCACACAGGAGTCAGGAGTGGCACACAAGCCCTGAGGCCAATATTTTTCTCCCACTGATTGATGTAGTGATTTTTTCAGGTAGATTTTAGAACCAAAATCAAGCAAAAAAATAAATAGGCTTTCTATGGCCCACTGAGTGAGTGATGATGCACACAAGAGTCAAGAGTGGCACACAAGCCCTGAGGCCAATATTTTTCTCCCACTGATTGATGTAGTGATTTTTTCAGGTAGATTTTATAACCCAAATCAAGCAAAAAAATAAATAGGCTTTCTATGGCCTACTGAGTGAGAGATGACACAGACAGGGATGGCACTCTAGCAGAAATGTCAATCTTAATCTCCCACAAAAAAAAAAAAAAAAAACAGGGCGTGTCCTTCAATTACTATCTCCCTGCAGTAATCTCAGCCAGGTATGGCAGGCAGCAATAAGGAGTGGACTGATGCACAAATTAAATAAAAAGTGTGGACAAACCAAAAAGATAGCTGTGCAGAAAGGAAGGAACAAGAGGATTTGTGCTTTGAAAAAAGCAGTTGGTTTGCACAGCGGCGTACACACAGCAATGCAGCTATCAGGGAGCCTTCTAGGGCAGCCCAATGAGCTACAGCGCTGAGGGAAAAAAAAAAATGTAGCTTCCACTGTCCCTGCACACCGAAGGTGGTGTTGGGCAGTGGAAATCGCTACAGCACAAGCGGTTTGGTGGTTAATGGACCCTGCTTAACGCTATCCCTGCTTCTGACGAAGCGGCAGCAACCTCTCCCTAAGCTCAGATCAGCAGCAGTAACATGGCGGTCGGCGGGAACTCCCCATTATAGCCCCTGTGACGCCGCAGACAGCAAGCCAATCACTGCAATGCCCTTCTCTAAGATGGTGGGGACCAGGACCTATGTCATCACGCTGCCCACACTCTGCGTTTACCTTCATTGGCTGAGAAATGGCGCTTTTCGCGTCATTGAAACGCGACTTTGGCGCGAAAGTCGCGTACCGCATGGCCGACCCCGCACAGGGGTCGGATCGGGTTTCATGAAACCCGACTTTGCCAAAAGTCGGCGACTTTTGAAAATGAACGACCCGTTTCGCTCAATCCTAGCCTTTACTTTTCTGACATAATTGTGACCTCTTAAAGGGGCAGATGCTTTACACTGCTGGGAGCGATTCCAATCTTTCTGAAGTCACTTAATTTTGATGAGCTGAAGAAATGCAAAAAACAATTCATTGTCAAGGGCCACATTTACACGTACGGGCGAGTACATAGTGTACCGGCGATGCATTTGGAGAAGATGAAGGAGCAGCGAGGTGACGCTGCCGCTTGTATTACACGGTGCTCATGTACAGTATGCTCAGCTGTGTGCGGGCTTTGCCGTCTGCCTCAGAGCAGTAGGGACTCAGACTGTCCTGAGATTTTCCAGGTCTCTGCCAAGTCTCCACAATCTGTGCCGGTCCCTCGGTGAGGTCACTGCTTCTTATTTACAGGAAAACACAAGTAGCTGATATTTTCTCCTAAGTGCTTTGTAAAAACATATGGATATGATTTATTCTCCAATTTATTGCAATTTCTGTTTTCTGTGAAGCCTTAAATCCCACAGGCAAAAAGTCAAAATAAATATATAATATATTTCTGGTGAAATGCATGAGCCTAGTTGTAGGTCACACGCCCAGGGCAATGTTGTCTAAGCTGGAAAATAAGTACCTTGTGTTAGATCAGTACTCACGAGAGTCAGTATTGTCTTGTAAGGCCGGAGTCACACTAAACATAAGAAAAATCGTTCCGAGTCTCCCTGCCGAGAGTCGCAGGAGTGTTCTCCGTACGGTCATCCGTATGTAATGCGTTTGCAATGCGATGATGCGATTTTCTCTCAGCCATTTATCCGTATGACGTCCGTATGACATGCACATGGATTTACATTTTTCAGTGATTTTCCCCGTTAAATTAAATGGCTCAATGGTCGGAAATGAATCAAAACCTAATTTAAGGAGGCCATATTTTGGCTCCCCAACAAGTTCCCTCCTCCAATCTTCCAAATCGAGTCCCTGCCGGTGTCTTCTTTTTGCTCATTTGTGACAAACATGTGCGAGAGCCTAACCTTAACTGCAACTGAGCGGGTTCTTCTACATTGGGTCTTGTTTCAATGTTTCGGGGAGCCTTACCCAGTGATTGTTGATCCGTGAAGATGTGTTCCTGCCTTTTTTTATTGGCCGCCAAGAAAATCTGCATGCCAAGCTTCCTGTTTTTTGCGCCTGATGCAATTTTCTGCTTTCAGGAAAATGTGTGCATATTTGTTGCACGCTAAACGGATAGTCCATGTAGCGTCCAAGTTTTTTTCTCACCCATTGACGTGCATTGGCGAGTCTCTGGCGATACACACGTTTGTGACGCCCAGGAGACCGGGATACCCAGCACCGGACCAATGGAGTCTGTCTCTTGAGGGGGATGTCACGGGTGGCTTGACCCGGTGCTGTGGCCTCAGGCAATGCACAGTGTAAGGGGTATCATGAGGGGACAGGCACTTACTTGATCAGCAGCAGGTTCTCCCAGCGGTGACGATCCCGATCCTGGATAGATGGCTATTGTCCAAATGAAAGACTGAGGCACTGAAACGTTTAACCAGTTTACTTTAACATAAAAGGATTTACAACCAGTCCTGTCACCGGAGTCTGTATGGGAACTCTGAGTTACTTTGACCCTGCCGGGGTCTTCGCCTCTTATTGTGCGCAATTTCTGTGTGGCCCTGCTGCTGTATGTGAACTGGCTGCCGGCCCAATCTGTCCCCTCCGGGTCCTGGTTCGACGGGCAACCCGAGTCCTTTTATCGGTTTACCCCCTCTGGGAGTACCGCTGAACTCTGTGTCTGTTGCTGCGTCCGGCCCTAGTGAAGCTGATATCACCTCACGTTTTTCCGGTTGCTGTATTATATATAATGAATACAGCCACGGATCCGGTATCCGTCTTTGCGCCTGTTCTGGGTAGTGATTAATGCTACCCGGTTCTCACAATGTCCTTTTTCTCTATCCCTCTTCTCCTCAGGCCGGTGATTTAGGCCTGGTAACAGTCACAGGGCTGTTAGAGATTTAACTGTATGACCTCTCACTTTCAGCTCCTTAGCCCAACTGCCATTTCTTCTCTCAGACCAGAATGGATCAAGGGGAGTCTCTGGAGCTCCCCCTTCTGGCCGGAGGTGATAGTGCAGTCTTGCTATTTTAGTATTTGTACTTACTGTCAGTAACTATTTTTTTTGTGGCAAATACCCCTAGGGGTGCCACATTCCCCCTTAGTTAAGAACAGTACTCCGGGACTGTGGGACAATAACATTTTGAAATAACAATTAATATGTACAGAGTCTTAAAAATGAAAAGTTACAAAAACCACTCAAGGAAACAAAAATAGAGTTCTGTAAAAAAAGTCACTTCAAATAGCGTCCATTAATACAGTTCTATCCTTGAAGGTATTAGGAAAGGCACTGTACTTAGTGTCCAGGAATTTAGTTCCATTTTTCCAACGGAGTTATCAATATAAAGTCTAAAGAAAGTTCAAAAAGAGCAAAAAGCAAAGTTCAAAAAGCAGTCTTTCCGGAGCTTTGATTTAGTGCCTCCGGGCTGATAAAAAGTTCAAGAATATGCAATAAGTTCATACAGACAAGTCTCTGTAGGCACTGGGCTTAAACGTTGCAGACTGATAACAATGACTATACTACATTTTCTGTTTAACTATATACGGCATAACATATATACAATTCACATTATGAGCTTTATAGTTGGTAATCTGCATACCTGGCCGGTAATTGACCCTGGGTACTACGCTGTGATCTACGTAATAGCGGTGTCTCTTCATGTGGTGTACTACTGTCTACTGCGGATGTAGTATCTGCCCGCTCTGCTAAAGATAATTCCACGACTATGGAGTTGGCAAGTCCACCGTGAATGGGATTACTCTGACCAGGAATCTGTTCTTCCTGGCCTGGAACCTCCTGTAGTACGGGGTCAGCCTCTTCCTGTCTTGGGACTTCTGGTATTGGGTTCGGTGTTGGGTAAAAGGCCACCATGGGAACCACTACTGCACCATGGTATGTTAGTAGGGTTTTGGGAAAGTCTCCTATACAGGTGTGATACACTTCCTCTTCTTTTTCCTTTACTGGTTGAACCTGTATGGGTTGAATAACTTCTGGTTTTGGCTGGACAACTTCTGGCTCTTTCAATGCTTCCGGACATAATTTAAGATTGTCTCTTGACACTAGTACAGATGTTAAGCCTCCGTTTTTGCTAATGAGACACATTTTAGGATTATCCACTCTTGTTGGTAAAACTGTGTAGGGTACGGCTTCCCACTGATTGTCCAGTTTATTGGTTCGACGATTTCTCTTGAGCACTTGGTCACCCGGTCTTAATGGGGTCGCTAGAGCATTCTGGTTGAAAGTTCGCTCTTGTCTTTCTCTAGTTTGCTGAAGGCTTCTTTCCACACTCTCTTGCACTTGGCGATACTGCTTTTGCCGTATGATATCCCAATTGGAGTCTTGAACTTCTGCGTCTGGTTTCAGAATTCCCATTTCTAGATCGATTGGTAATTGGCCGGGTCTTGCACGCATAAGGTAAGCTGGGGTGCAGTTGGTGGAGCTCACCGGGACATGATTATACAGATCCACCAAGTCAGGCAATTTCTCTGGCCATTGATTCCTTTCTGTCTCAGGTAAAGTCTTTAGTAGGTCTATTACAATATGGTTCATCTTGTCGCATAAGCCGTTTGTTTGTGGATGATAGGCCGTCGTCCGGATCTTTTTGCAACCATACATATTACAGAATTCTCTGAAGATCTCTGATTCAAAGGCTGTACCTTGGTCGGTGAGAACCTGTTCCGGATATCCATGGGGTCTACAAAAGTACGTTTGGAACGCTTTGGCTGCTGTTTTTGCTGTCAGATCTTTTACGGGTACTACTACCAAGAAACGTGAATAATGGTCCACGATGGTCAAGGCATAGACATAGCCGGACCGGCTTGGTGTCAACTTCACGTGGTCCATGGCTACAAGTTCAAGTGGTTGTTTGGTGATTATGGGCTGCAGTGGTGCTCTTTGGTTCTTTTGATCGTTTCTTCTGAGGTTGCACGGGCCACAATTTCTGCACCACTGTTCGATTGATTTTCTCATCCCGACCCAATAAAATCTTTCTCTTAGAAGTACTTCTAACTTTTTCCAACCGAAGTGACCAGCACCATTATGGTAAGCTTCGAGGACCATCTTCACATCTTGTTTAGGCACAATAATCTGCCAAACCAATTCATGTGTTTTCGGATTGGTGTATCTTCTACAGAGCTTCCCTTGATACAGGAACATTTTGCCTCTCTCTTTCCAGAGTTGATGCGTCTCTTCTGGGGCATCCTCATCGGGATATGCACTTTGCTCAGTCAACAGTTCCTTCACCAACTTCACAGCCGGATTGCTGTCTTGGGTGTCAGCCCATCTATGGTGTGCTAACGGATTAAAATTCACCTCTTGTTGTTTCTGATAGGTACTTGACTGATGATGTTTTGCCTTGGGACGATGGAAGGCTGGTAGTTCAATTTCTTCAAGCTCCCCCGTTTCCTCTTCTACATCTCTCAAGTGTGGCATCCGGGATAGGGCATCGGCATTTCCATTCTTGCGACCTGCTCGATACTTGATTATGAAGTTGTAATTAGATAACCGGGCTATCCATCGCTGTTCTAACGCACCTAATTTGGCTGTGTCCAGGTGGGTCAACGGATTGTTGTCAGTATAGACAATAAATTCTGCAGCGGCCAGATAGTGTTTGAAACGCTCCGTCACAGCCCAAACTACTGCCAGTAGTTCCAATTTGAAGGAGCTGTAATTTTCTGAATTTCTTTCAGTAGGCCGGAGCTTTCTACTTGCAAAGGCGATGACTTTCTCCCGACCTTCTTGCTTTTGTGACAGCACCGCTCCTAGTCCCACATTACTGGCATCGGTGTAGAGGATGAAAGGTTGATGGTAATCTGGGTATGCCAGAACCTCTTCTCCAGTTAGTGCCTTCTTTAGTTGTTCAAAGGAGTCTTCCCTTTCGTCGTTCCACTGAAAAGGAGGGTTTCGGTTTGAAGGTTTCTTCGTCTGCCCTACCAAGGTGTCTTGCAAGGGTGCTGCCAACTTGGTAAATCCTTTTATAAATCTGCGATAGTAACCCACCAATCCCAGGAATTGTCTCACTTCTTTTGCGCTGGTAGGTCTTGGCCAATCCCTTATGGCGCTTATTTTCTCGGGATCTGGTGCTACTCCCTCCGAACTCACGATGTGTCCCAGGTACTGTACCTTTGGCTTGAGAAGGTGACATTTGGATGGCTTGACTTTCATGCCATACCTGGATAAGGCTTCGAACACTTCTGCCAGGTCTATTAAGTGTTGTTCGTAAGTCTTTGAGTAGACGATCACATCATCTAGGTACAGGAGGACGGTCTCGAAGTTCTTGTGTCCGAGGCAGCATTCCATCAGCCGCTGGAAGGTACCGGATGCGTTGCAGAGTCCGAACGGCATGCGATTAAATTCACATAGACCCATTGGTGTGGTGAATGCCGTCTTTTCCTTATCTCTCTCAGCCACAAGGACTTGCCAATACCCGCTTGTTAAGTCTAAGGTGGAAAAATAATTAGCAGATTTCAAAGCAGTTAAGGACTCTTCTATCCTAGGCAAGGGGTAGGCGTCTTTATGGGTGATGTTATTAATCTTCCGGTAGTCTACGCACATTCTCATGGTTCCGTCCTTTTTTTTTACAATCACTAGAGGGGCCGCCCAGGGGCTACAGCTGTCTCTTATTACCCCGGCCTGTTTCATTTCCCTCAGCATATCTTTTGCACATTGATAGTGAGCGGGCGGTATGGGTCTATATCTTTCTTTTATTGGGGGATGGTCACCTGTGGGGATTGTGTGTTCTACCCCTTCTATCCGTCCGAAGTCCAATGGGTGTTTACTGAAGACTTGTTCATATTCCGTCACTAGCCTATACACCCCTTGTTTTTGATGGGTAGGTGTTGAATTTATGCCCACGTGTAGCTGTTGGCACCAATCCTCCATTTCTCCATCTGAGCCATTGCCTTCTACCTGACAGGTTGGTTCTAAGGGCTCAATGGTTGTGATGGCATTGTTGTCAACAGTATATAGCTTTGCCATTGTAGCATACCTTGGCAAAGTGACCTCTTCCTCTCCACAGTTCAAAAGTCGTACCGGCACTCGTCCCCGGTGTACCTCGACTATCCCTCGTGCTGTGAGTATAGTGGGCCTGCTGTCGGTGTACACTGGTTCTATTAAGGCTTGATAATCTCGTCCCTTAGTACCAATGGCTGCTCTACACCATACCAGCATTTCTGTTTTTGGTGGGATTACAATAGACGTTGGATCACTTACCTTCACACTGCCGATTTCTCCACCTGCAACTTCTACCTGTTGCCTTAACATCAATACTTTTATTTCCCTCCGGAGAACTCTCTGCTGGCAGGATTGGGCAGTTTCAGCAATTTGCTGTAAGACAGAAATGACTTCGGAAAAGCAGTTCTCTAACACATTCATTCCTATCAATACAGTTGGTTCACAGTTCCGCCGGTCAACATCAACAACAATTATACCCTGTTTCTTCAGTTCTACTTTACCAATCTTTATGGTCATCTCCCTGAATCCTAGTTTCGGTACCAACTTACCATTACTGGCCCATATATCTAGTTCAACATCAGAGGGCCCTTTATCAATATCTGCATCAGCCCAGTACCTCTTATAAAGGATATACGGTATAGATGAAATCTGGGAACCTGTGTCCAGCAAAGCGTTGAGGGGAATTCCGTCCAGCACGATAGGGATAATGGGTCGTCCTCCGATGTACCTGTCGTGCCAGGGTGTTGGGCCTTGAAAGTTCATTCCTGCGAAGCGGCCCGCATTCCCAGGGGATTCCCGTTTAAATCACAATCTCGTGCAAAGTGGCCCGGCTGCTGGCAACGGCGGCAAATGGGCTGTCCATCCGGTTGGTAGCGGTCGCGGGGTCGTCCTCTCCATGTCGGGTATCTCCGGGGTCTCATCCATGGAACATCCTCTCTACAGTTTGCCAACTCCATCTTGTGTCCTCTCATCTCCTGCATGGTTTTAGCCATTGAAGCAACAACATCAGCTAAAGAGTCAAGCTTTTGTTGAAGAGCCTCATTAGTACTGGGCCCCAGGGGCTTAGCAATGGCCCCAGACATAGCAGATGTCACTGGCACTCCCTGTTGTTGAGGTGCCTCTGCCATGGGTTGCGCAGGATCCTGATCCCGAGGTGCCTCTGCCAGCTGGAGACGTATAGCGCTCTCCTTTAATTGGGCAAATGTCAATTCAGGGTTCTTAAAAACAAGCAAGCTCACATGCCCCCGGTGAGAAGGGGTGTAGAGTCCCTCAATAAATTGATCTCTTAGCAGTTTATCCGCTCCGGTGTTAAAAATGGGTTCAGCCAGTGTAAGTGATTTAAGGGCTTCCTGCAGGTTTAAGGCAAAGTCTCTCACGCCCTCATTAGCTTTTTGTTTGCAATTAAAGAATCGTATTTTAGCTTTGCTGCTGGCCGTGGTTTCAAATGTAGCTTTTAATCCAGCAAATATGCGTTCAACAGTGCCTTTTAGATCAGCTGCCCATGCTGTGACTTCTCGCTTAGCATGGCCACTTAACTGCATCATCAGGAGACTAACACGCTGAACTTCACCCACAGGGAACATGTCAAAATGGGCCAGCATCTTTTCTCTGAAATCGTCAAGGGTATTAGGCTCACCTTCATACATTGGAAGCCATGGGCCACCCGGGGTATATGGCATCAGCACCGGCATGATGGGCGCCACTCCTTGCACCGCTGCGCTGCCGGACTCTCTATTGACACTCTGTCTTTTAGCTGCATTAGCGTTGCCGGGTGCTGCGGCGTCTCCGTGCTGCGACATACTGTGCCCCCTTAGTTAATCCGGACCCTTCCGGTCCTCCGCTTCCGTCGGGATAGTGTAGATTCGTTCCGCTGTGCAGCAGGATCGATTTTCCCCTTGCTCTGATGTCAGAGCGCTCAGCTTGGTGCCGCCCACAATGACACGCCCCCTGCTGCTCCCACCCACCGCGCTCTGTAATGGCGGATTCTGAAGTTTTTCAGTTAGACTGGGGCTCAGGTGATGGCGTAGCTCAATTAACAGTCTCGTGCCTAACGGTTATGAAGTGATTACCTCAGGGGATGGCGGCCATCTTTACTCCATTATAACCAATGGGGAAAAGTCACTTTCAATAGTTTTCAATGGGGAATGGATTTTTCTTTAATAAAGTCAATTTTCAAGATTTTTCATCCCAGTTTTCACAGTTTTGGGCTCCAATCACGGCACACAATACCCGGTATACGGGCTGGCTAGATCCTGTTCGTGACGCCAATTGTGACGCCCAGGAGACCGGGATACCCAGCACCGGACCAATGGAGTCTGTCTCTTGAGGGGGATGTCACGGGTGGCTTGACCCGGTGCTGTGGCCTCAGGCAATGCACAGTGTAAGGGGTATCATGAGGGGACAGGCACTTACTTGATCAGCAGCAGGTTCTCCCAGCGGTGACGATCCCGATCCTGGATAGATGGCTATTGTCCAAATGAAAGACTGAGGCACTGAAACGTTTAACCAGTTTACTTTAACATAAAAGGATTTACAACCAGTCCTGTCACCGGAGTCTGTATGGGAACTCTGAGTTACTTTGACCCTGCCGGGGTCTTCGCCTCTTATTGTGCGCAATTTCTGTGTGGCCCTGCTGCTGTATGTGAACTGGCTGCCGGCCCAATCTGTCCCCTCCGGGTCCTGGTTCGACGGGCAACCCGAGTCCTTTTATCGGTTTACCCCCTCTGGGAGTACCGCTGAACTCTGTGTCTGTTGCTGCGTCCGGCCCTAGTGAAGCTGATATCACCTCACGTTTTTCCGGTTGCTGTATTATATATAATGAATACAGCCACGGATCCGGTATCCGTCTTTGCGCCTGTTCTGGGTAGTGATTAATGCTACCCGGTTCTCACAATGTCCTTTTTCTCTATCCCTCTTCTCCTCAGGCCGGTGATTTAGGCCTGGTAACAGTCACAGGGCTGTTAGAGATTCAACTGTATGACCTCTCACTTTCAGCTCCTTAGCCCAACTGCCATTTCTTCTCTCAGACCAGAATGGATCAAGGGGAGTCTCTGGAGCTCCCCCTTCTGGCCGGAGGTGATAGTGCAGTCTTGCTATTTTAGTATTTGTACTTACTGTCAGTAACTATTTTTTTTGTGGCAAATACCCCTAGGGGTGCCACACGTACAATCACAGCATGCTGCAATTTTATACGCACGTCGAATATGCCTGAGAAAAAATACGCTGGTGTGAGCTGCCCCATAGATTAACAATGGTCCGAGTGCTATGCGATGTTTTCTCACATAGCACTCGTATTCTACAGTAGTGTGATTCTGGCCTAAGAGCTGCTATGCTTTCAAGATGTGAGTAGTGATGTGACCACTTTATTTCATTATGTGCAAGTACATAGTGTTGTCTAATTGGGGAATAGATAGCACCAAGATATTTTATGAGGATTGGACATAGGTAGTATAATCTCCGAGCAAAGGTCTACTTTGGAAGCTAAGGTTCTGGTATTCTTGTGCACGTAACAAGGGGCGAAAACTTCTGAGCTATGGACCCCCTAAGGGTAACCATGTTTACAACTACGGTGGTGCACCCTAATCGTGGGCTTAAGAGAATCTCAACAGTTGACCATGATGTTATTGAAAATGAATCTCTATACAAAGACCAACACTGATATTACTGCCATATGCTGACCATCAGGGCCAGACTGCCCGTCCTGCAATTCTGGCAAATGCCAGATGGACCAGTCTGGCCTTGGGCTGCATCAAATGTTAACTCTGTTAATGGTATTGGTGTCCTCTAGACATTGGTACTGTTAAAAGCTGTGCCAAAGTAAAGAGCCTCCACTCCGTGCACTTACTTCGGGAGGCTGCACAATACTTTCAATCTGCGGCCTGCTGAAGGATGGCGCCACGCAGGTAACGTCGATGGCACAATGACATCACTTCATTGCGCCGCTGATGGTCACTGCAAGACGTGATAGAACAGCAAGCAACAGCTGCGGTGGACGCAGGGTCTGGATTAGGTGAGTATAAAGTTTTGGGGATTTTTTGTGAGCTGTGGTGGTCATAATACTGTGAAGGCCATCACACAGTATTGGAGCTGCGAGGGGGCTAACATACTGCATGGAGGCTGTGAATGGGAATCCTTATATTATATGGAGGCTGTGGCTGTGGGGACCATCATACTGTATCGGGGCTGTGAAGGGGACCCTCATACTTTGTAGGAGATGTGGGAGGCCATCATACTGTATTAGGAATGTAAGTGGACCCTCATACTATGTGGGGGACATCAAACAACATTGGGGCCAATAAGGGGAATCATAATGTATGGGGCTATAAAGTGGTTCATCATTCTATATAGGGGCTGTAGGGGACCATCATACTTTATTCAGGCTGTGAGAGGGACCATTACACTGTATTGGGGCTGTAAGGGGGGACCCTCATACAAGACCCTTATAATGTATTGGAGCTTTGAAGGGGACCCTCATAATATATGGGGGCGTGGGTGGACCATCGTGCTTTCGAGGACCATCATACTGTATTGTGGCTGGGAAGAGGACCTTCATACTATAAGGGGGCTGTGGGTGACCAAAGTACAGTATGGGGCTTTGAGGAGGACCCTCATACTATATGGCTCTGTGGGGACCATTATAATGTATTGGAGCTATGAGGAGGACCCTCATAATAAATGGGGGCGTGGGTGGACCATCGTGCTTTATTGGGGCTTTGAGGGGGTCCATAATACTATATGGGGTCTGTGGGGGTCCATCATACTAAATGAAAGACTGTGGGTGGGATAATTATACTGTATTGGGACTGTGGGGTACTGTGGTTTGACTATCACACTGTATGTGGGGGAACCATAATACTGTTTGGGGGGCTGTGGAGACCATCATACTGTGGGGAGACCATCAAATGTTAACCCCTTCACGACATGCTCAGTACATGTAAAGTGCATATCGTGTCCCTCCCTTTGATCTGGGCTCAGGCGGTGAGCCCACATCTTTCCAGGCATATGTCAGCTGTTTTGAACAGCTGACATGTGCCCCTAACAGCCGCAGGTGGAATCGCAATCCACAATTACAAAAAAATATATACACATATTTAGTATCGCCGCATTCAGAATTGCCCAATCTATCAATATATAAATAGAAATAATCTGATCGGTAAACGGTGTAGCGATAAAAAAGTCAAAACGCCAGAATTACTTTTGTTGGTTCGAGCAACATTGCATTAATATGCAATAATGGGCGATGAAAATATTGTATCTGCACTAAAATGGTATAGCTAAAAACGTCAGCTCGGCATGCAAAAAATAAGCCCTAACCCAGCCCCAGATCACGACAAATGAAGATGCTACAGGTTCTTGGAAAATGACGCAACTTTTTTTTAACAAACTTTGGATTTTTTTTCACCATTTAAATAAAAAACAACCTAGACATGTTTGGCATCTACAAACTTATAATGACCCGGTGAATCATAATTGACACCTCTTAGCTCTAGAGTACAGAGTAGGGTTGTGCTCAAAAGTTTACATACCCCGGCAGAATGTTTGCTTTCTCTTTGCTTTCTTCGGAGAATATGAATGTTAACCAAATTCCAAAGACATACTGATAGGGAATTTAGATTGTGAGCCCCAATGGGGACAGTAAAACGTATGTAAAGCGTTGTGGAATTAATGGCCCTATGTAAGTGAGTAAAATAAATATATTGATAAATAAATAACATCAAAAATTTTTCTCCACTCTCGATTAGTGGTTGGGTGAAGCCATTTATTGTCAAACTACTGTGCTTTCTCTTTTTAAATTATAGTGACAACCCAAAACATCCAAATGACCCTGACCAAAAGTTCACATACCCCATTTCCCCACAGTATGATGTCCCCTTAGGTCCCCTATAGACAGTATGATGTCCCCTTAGGTCCCCTATAGACAGTATGATGTCCCCTTAGGTTCCCTTTACATGATGTCTCGATAGTTCCCCTATAGATTGCATGAGCTTCCCATAGCTCCCCTATACATATTATGCAAGCTTTTAAAGCCCCCAAAGCCACCTATATAGTATAATGCCCATCACAATGTATGGTGACCCCATCAGTAACTCACAAAGTATAATTCCCCTACACACAGTATATTACCCAAAACACCCCACAGTAGTCCTCACACAGTATAATGCCCTAAAAGGGCCCCAGTACACAGTATAATGCCCTCTATAGAGAGTATGATGCCCCCATAGCTCCCCTATACACATTATTATGCCCCCACATTGTATAATTCCCCACAGCCCCCCTAGAAGTACTGCAAAAAATAACACAATTATATCCACAGGGCAATTTAATAGTGCTTTAGCTGGGAGCATGTTGTAATCAAAGTAACATGGTCCCCTAACTAATAATGTAAACTGCAGACACATTGAATGGAAAACTATGTAAAATATACAAACTGGAGTGCTGTCTTCAATGTGCATCAATTAAATTTATCAATCATTTAAGATTGTAAGCTTGTAACTATCTAAACTGTCTTACCATGTATTGAATTTATTGTCTGTATATGTCCTCGCTTAATTGTAAAGTGTGGCGGAATATGTTGGCGCTATATAAAATAAAAATATTTTTATTAATTTTATTAATGAAAAAATGAAATATACAACAATTACACAGGATAAAAAGAGGTAAAAACAGGAAGATATGACATCCCTGGGAAATGGCAGGTAAAAGGTAATAAATGACAAATTTTTTTGCAACAAAACAGAGGTTAGCCAGATATAGGAAATGAGTGAGACCGGATGAAATGCAAAACTGCTTGTTTCCCTATTCCCTAATCTCCAATTTCCAGTGACCTGACAGCTTTGTTATAAAAAAAAAAATGCATGAGTGTGTACATAGCGAATGAAGCGCTTACCCATTATAAAGTACCAGTGCAGTGTCCCAGGGAAGAGCCCCGTCGCACATTTCACGTTTGCTTTCTCAAAGGGATGTAAAAAATAATCATCATGTACCATACCCACCTAAGACTGGATCCTGGCAAGTCCTCTTGTAGACAATGGTAGGGTGCACGTGGATCAACACAGTGATGTCATCGCATCGGGAAGTCCCACTGCGATTACATCATCAAGTCACTTTTCCTTGTCCACTGTATCACCCTACCATTCTCTAGACCACAGGTACCACCGAGAGTGGTAGTGCAGGAAGACCTCCAGGCTCTGCCATAGAGTTTAACACACCAATACAGTTAAGAGTGGTGGCCGTTCCAGATGGGCATCTCTAGGTGACTGCCCTTGCTGTTACACCTACCTAAACACTGACAGATGAAGTACCTTAACGGCAGTGGTCTTCCAAAATGGCAGGTACCTCTTTCAGCAGGATACAGTGCAAAAACTGATGAGGAATGGTTTGGTTAACTTGTCCTCCAGATTCCCAAGATCTCAATCCAATGAAGCATCTAAAACAAGTCAGATCTATGGAAGCCCAACCGCTCTATTTACAGGACTAAAACCTACCATGCAGATTAGACTAATGTTGGCCGCAAAGCTCCGGCCGCTGGCAGAGATGTCTGTTGGGGACCTTCTCTTGGAGAACACAGGAGTGCTCAACCAAACGATGGGAGAGATGACTGATGGCTGAAAGGTCATCCGAAGCATTGTTCTACGACACCATCAAATGTGTATGGGGGCGTTTAGAGGATCTCCTGCTAACATCTTGGTGCAGGATACCACAGACGACCTTTAAAGGTCTTATGAAGAGCACAGGAGTCGACCTACACAGTATTAAACAGGTGGTTACCATCTTGTGGCTCTATCTTGTCTTTGCAATGACTTACTGTAAAGTTCTTTCAAGCATTTCCTGCTAGTGTGAACCTAAGGGTCTTTGACCTATGATATAGGCTCATAGCTGCTGGCAACTGAGATCATGACCTTTGATGTGAGGCACAGTTGGGAGTGCAGCCATCCTCTCCAGACGTACAGCCTATCCCCCCTACTGTGGATGAAGGAGGAGATTGTCCTCTAGGTTGTTTTGCAGAGATCATTCTGCTTCATAAGATGAAATATGACGACAAGAATATATTGTGCTTCTTGGACCTACTTCTTCTGTGTTACATCCTTGGAGAGACCAATTCTTCGTATTACTAGAAATGCAAGACGCAGATGAACATATTTGGATTATTTATTAAGTGAAGCTCCTCTTTATATTTACATCACATTAAGGCTTATAGTAGTGTCATCAACTGAGAGGGTGACATTTTAAAATATGTGCATGCCCAAAAGTCTGTAGTAAAGGTCATATTAGCAAGGCTGACCATGTGGCTTCAATAGGGCAATTGCCACCACCGGACACCACCTCTTAAATAAAAGCTTTGTTAGGCCATAAGTGGTTGGGAAGCTGGTGAAAGAATGGAAAGAGCATAGACAGGATAACCAACACCTGGTCCACCTATCGTTGGTTAAAAACCTCAGCCTCATAATAAAATCCAAGTTTGATACTTGCTATGGTCGCCCTCTTTTTTAGTGTCATATCAATGGTACCACACTCTACAGCAGTGTCCTCTATGGGAGGTTCTTTATCCTTTATTCTGAGGACTGATAGGGATTCCAACAGTAAGTACAGTACATCCTAGTGATATTCCCCAACCTTGTCAGAAGGTTTTTGCCACCTAATCTCAGAGCAACATGATATAGGGGCAGACACCCTGATTCCAGCTATGTGTTTCTTACTGGGCTGTTTGCTTCAGTTTTGATAAAATCACTGTTTTATCAGCAGGAGATCATCACTAGAGGACTAGTTAAAGTCCTGCAATGTGATCCTCCATATTCATGAGCTCTACTCCCACCATTGATTGGCAACTTTCTGCCTATGCACAGTGCACACAGAAAGCTGCCACTCAGTGGTGTGTGCGGGATTATACAGAGCTCAGCATTTGAAGAACTGGTAGATCTACAGCAATTATAACAGTGATTTTATCAAAACTGCAGCAAGCAGCCCAGTAAGTGATACATCACTGGGAGGAGGGTCTCTACCTTCAGATAGGGTAGCACAAACCTAGTTATAGATTCCCTTTAAAGAGAACCTGGTATCACAATCTGAATTCATAGTATCATATAAAATGGTATTAGGTTCTTGAAGAAGTCACTTGAAGGAAAAAAATAGGTTATGAAGTAACACATGCGATTTGTGAAGAGTCCAGTGGGCGGTCACAGTCCTAATGATTCATGCAGTCCCATGTCCATCCTGGCTTGAATGACCTCCAAAAGGCTGGGGTACGTCATTACCAACTCCAGCGGCATCAGTGTAAAGATGAAGCTTCGCATGGTGACACTCCTATATATCTGAGAATACCTTTATATGTATCTATCGTTAGGATTTAATATACTTTTCAAGGAATTAAAAAGACTCCTCTGTGATTGGAATCAGATTAACACTTCCATCGACCGATAATATATATCAGAATAAATGCAAATCTAATCTCAATATCTGCATGAAAAAATGTCGAGCATCTGTCAGCGAGGGAATATAATGGGGGATTAAGGATGGGGAAGTGATGAAGCAGGAGAGACCCCTCAGAGAAGGAAATTGGTAATGAATAGAATGACTCTACAGGAAATGAACTGGATGGGTTATAAAGATAAGAAGGAGGCAAAAAAGGGAAGGTCTGAGGGTTTCTCAAGAAGTAAAATAAAAAAGAGTCTGGGTAAGAAGATATCTACTCGTCATTTACAGTCTCTTTATGTCTCTATATTTTTTAATCAGGATTTAACAGCTCATTTACCAATATTTATACTGTACCCACATAATATTTACAATCTACTATATAATTGTGATAACATGGCGCATCTGTGCAGTGGGTTCTTGGCATCCATGGGTAAGATATGCCTACATTTTGATATTTATGCATTTTTGACACTTTATCTCTAGTTCCATGGGAACACGGCAATTTTGATATATGCTATTATAGTGAGTATGTTCCTGTGTAATGCGGTACAGTTCTTGCCCATTTAAATTAGAAGGTTTTTTACTTGGCTACTCATTTTCCTACATGCATGTGATGTTATGCCACCCAGTTTAAAAACCAATATATATTTTGTACTGGGTATATACTCTATATACTTCTGAGTGCCTTGTTTATATGGATTGCCTACCTCTGCCAGGTTGTATCATTGTTCATTAGACCTGTCCAGTTCTTTTCTGTTTTTATTATGTGCCCTGAAACTGCCCTAACTAAGGTCACCAATGACCTCTTAACCGCCAAGAACAAGCGACACTACTCAATCCTCCTCCTACTCGACCTGTCGGCTGCCTTTGACACAGTGGACCATTCCCTATTATTACTGACCGAACATTCAGCGTCCCCCACTCACACACCACCTCCTCACCTCGCCCCCTATCTGTCGGAGTCCCACAAGGTTCAGTTCTAGGGCCCCTGCTCTTCTCCATTTACACCTTTGGCCTGGGACAGCTCATAGAATCTCACGGCTTTCAGTATCACCTCTATGCTGATGACACACAGATCTACATCTCTGGACCAGATATCACCACCCTACTAACCAGAATCCCTCAATGTCTGTCCACTATTTCATCCTTCTCCGCTAGATTTCTCAAACTTAACATGGACAAAACAGAATTCATCATCTTTCCCCATCTCATGCGACCCCCCCAATGAACCTATCCATTACAGTAAACGGCTGCCCACTCTCCCCAGTCCCACAAGCTCGCTGCCTCGGGGTAATCCTTGACACTGATCTCTCCTTCAAACCACATATCCAAGCCATTTCCACTTCCTGCCAACTTCAACTCAAAAATATTTCACGAATCCGTTCATTCCTCAACCAAGAATCTGCAAAAACCCTAGTCCATGCCCTCATCATCTCCCACCTCGACTACTGTAAACTCCTGCTCTGTGTCCTCCCCTCTAACACTCTCGCACCCCTACAATCTATTCTAAACTCTGCTGCCCGACTAATCCACCTGTCCCCCCACTATTCCCCGGCCTCTCCCCTCTGTCAATCCCTTCACTGGCTCCCCATTACCCAGAGACTCCAGTACAAAAGCCTAACCATGACATACAAAGCCATGCACAATCTGTCTCCTCCATACATCTGTGACCTAGTCTCCTGGTACTTACCTACACGCAACCTCCGATCCTCACAAGATCTCCTTCTCTACTCCCATCTCCTCTTCCCACAATCGCATACAAGATTTCTCTCGCGCATCCCCCCTACTCTGGAATTCTCTACCACAACATATCAGACTCTCGCCTACCATCGAAACCTTCAAAAAGAACCTGAAGACCCACCTCTTCCGACAAGCCTACAACCTGCAGTAACCACCGATTGACCAAACCGCTGCATGACCAGCTCTATCCTCACCTACTGTATTCTCACCCATCCCTTGTAGATTGTGAGCCTTCACGGGCAGGATCCTCTCTCCTCCTGTACCAGTTATGACTTGTATTGTTTAAGATTATTGTACTTGTTTTTATTATGTATACCCCTCGTCACATGTAAAGCGCCATGGAATAAATGGCGCTATAATAATAAATAATAATAATAATGTGCACCTTTTTGTCTGGCGTGTATTTTGAAATATTAATAAAATTATATGTATTTTCTACGACTATTGGCTCGACATTAGTGACTATCTTATCTTTACTTGGTTACATTTAGGAATCTAAAAGCTCTTGGTTCTTTTATGTGTTTTCTATAATCTACTATATAATTGTCTAAGGGTCACTTCCGTCTGTCTGTCTGTCTTTCTGTCTGTCCTTCTGTCTGTCATGGATATTCATTGGTTGCGGCCTCTGTCTGTCATGGAAATCCAAGTCGCTAATTGGTCGTGGCAAAACGCCCACGACCATTGCCACGACCAATCAGCGAGGGCCATAGTCTGGCAGCGAATGGCCACTGCTTTACTGCTCTGCAGTCAGCGCTCACACAGGGTTAATGCCATTGTTAACTGACCGCGGTGTAATGCACTCCGTTAACTCAGCTATTAACCCTGTGTGACCAACTTTTTACTATTGATGGTGCGTATGCAGCATCAGTAGTAAAAAGATCTAATGTTACAAATAATAATAATGATTAAAAAAAAGGTTATTCTCACCCTCCGACGTCGCCTGCTGTCCTCGGCAGTGCAAGCGTCAGGTTCCGGTGCCAAGGATGCTATGTGAGAAGGACCTGCCATAACGTCACGGCCATGTGACAGCGACGTCATCACAGGTCCTGCGCTCATACCAACCCTGGGACCGGAAGCTGCCGCATGCACCGTACACAGGCTCCAGGACTTCAAGGGGCCTTCGGAAGGTGAGTATATGTTTATTTTTTATTTTAAGTCTTTTTAACCACGCATATAGTGCCCACTTTGCTATATACTACGTGGGCTGTGTTACATACTGCGTGGGCTCTGTTATATACTACATCTCTGCTATATACTATGTAGCTGGGCAATATACAACGTGACTGTGCAATATACTACGTGGCTCTACAATATACTACGTGTCTCTGCTATATACTACGTGGCTCTGCTATATACTACGTGGCTGACCAATATACTACATACCTGTGCAATACACTACATGGCTATGTTATATACTACATGGCTGTGTTATATACTACGTAGCTCTGCTATATACTATGTAGCTGGGCAATATACTACGTGGCTCTATAATATACTACGTGTCTCTGCTATATACTACGTGGCTCTGCTATATACTACATGGCTGACCAATATACTACATACCTGTGCAATACACTACATGGCTATGTTATATACTACATGGCTGTGTTATATACTACGTAGCTCTGCTATATACTATGTACGCTGTGTTACATACTACGTAGCTCTGTTATATACTACGTCGGTTGTGTTATATACTACATCACTGTGCAATATAGTACGTAGCCTGTGCTGTATATAGCACCAACATATTCCGCAGCGCTTTATAAATTATAGAGGGGATTTGTACAGACAATAGACATTACAGCATAACAGAAATCACAGTTCAAAATAGATACTAAGAGCAGTGAGGGCCCTGCTCGCAGCTACAATCTATGAGGAAAAGGGGAGACACGAGAGGTGGATGGTAATTGCTTTCGTTGTTCGGACCGGCCATAGTGTAAGGCTCGGGTGTTCATGTAAAGCTGCATGAACCAGTTAACAGCCTAAATATGTAACAATATAGACACAGAGGGCTATAAATACATAAAGTGTATGAGAACATGATGCGAGGAACCTGATTATGGTTTAAGTTTTTTGAATGGGCCTCACAGGGATAGTTAGGTTAATGCATTGAGGCGGTAGGTCAGTCTGAACAAATGACTGTTTAGGGCACGCTTAAAACTGTGGGGATTGGGGATTAATTGTATTAACTTGGGTAGCGCATTCCAAAGAATTGGCAAAGCATGTGAAAAGTCTTGGAGACGGGAGTGGGAGGTTCTGATTATTGAGGATGCTAACCTGAGGTCATTAGCGGAGCGGAGGGCACGGGTAGGGTGGTAGACTGAGACCAGGGAGGAGATGTAGGGTGGTGCTGAGCCATGGAGAGCTTTGTGGATGAGGGTAGTAGTTTTGTACTGGTTCTGGAGTGGTGGGTAACCAATGTAATGACTGACACAGGGTAGAGGCATCGGTGTAACGGTTGGTGAGGAATATAATCCTGGCAGCAGCATTCAGGACAGATTGGAACAGGAAGAGTTTGTTAAGAGGGAGGCCGATTAGTAGAGCGTTACAATATTCCAGACGAGAATGAATAAGAGAAACAGTAAGAGTTTTTGCAGAGTCGAAAGTAAGAAAAGGGCGAATTCTAGAAATGTTTTTGAGATGCAGATAAGAAGAGCGAGCCAGTGATCGGATGTGGGGGGTGAATGAAAGCTCGGAATCAAGTATGACCCCAAGGCAGCGGGCATGTTGCTTGGGAGTAATGGTGGAACCACACACGGAGATGGCAATGTCAGGCAAAGGTAGGTTAGTAGAGGGAGAGAACTCGAGGAGTTCAGATAGAGGGAGGGCATGATGTTAGAGACAGCGGTAGGACAATCACTGGTGTTTTCTAAAAAGGTCGGCGCGATATCAGGAGAAGAAGTGTATAATTGGGTGTCATCAGCATAGAGATGGTACTGGAAACCAAATCTACTGATTGTTTGTCCAATGGGGCAGTATACAAAGAGAAGAGGAGGGGGCCTAGGACTGATCCTTGAGGAACCCCAATAGTAAGGGGAAGGTAAGAGGAGGAGGAACCAGCAAAAGATACAGTGAAGGTTCGGTCAGAGAAATAGGAGGAGAACCTGGAGAGAACAATGTCCTTGAGGCCGATGGAGTGTAGCATAGTGAGGAGGAGCTGATGATCCACAATGTCGAAAACTGCGGAGATATCCAAGAGAAATTAGCATGGAGTAGTGACCATTATGCAGATTTTAATATTTATGAACTGAGTGAAATGGAATTTTTCATTGTGGAAGGTTCATCCTTCTGTATTAATAGCATGGTGGCTCAGTGGTTTTGCTGTGCAGCGCTGGGGTTCTGGGTTTGTATATTCTCCCCGTGTTTGCATGAGTTTCTTCCGGATTCTCCGCTTTCCTCCCACACTCCAAAGACATACTGATAGGGAATGTAGA